>NC_056729.1:1886440261-1886575261 GCF_019279795.1 Protopterus annectens
ATGCCAAGATTCAACCCTTGAGTTTCACTCATAAGGTGAATTTCCTGATATCCTTTTTTGAAATGTATTTACAATGGGTCATCATGATGGGAAATCCAGTAGTAATACTCTTCATGTATTTATATCATGTTATGTTATGTTGTGCCACGTTATGTTATATTATGTTGTGTTATGTTATGTTATGTCATGTCATGCTATGCTATGTTACGCTATATTATGCTATGCCATGCTATGCTATGATATGTTATCATATGTTATGCTATGCCATGCCATGCTATGCTATGTTATGCTATCCTATGTTATGCTATGCTATGTTCATCAGTATAGTCATATTAGGATTGAGCCCATTTTGTATGTTACAATGGGGCTAACGTGGATAGTACATGCAGAGATAAACTAGATGAGGTATACGTTACAATGGGGCTAATGTGGATAGTATATGCAGAGACAAAACCAGATGAGGTATACGTTACAATGGGGCTAACGTGGATAGTATATGCACAGACAAACCAGATGAGGTATACGTTAAAATGGGGCTATGAGGATAGTACATGCAGAGACAAAACCAGATGAGGTATACGTTAAAATGGGACTAACGTGGATAGTACATGCAGAGACAAACCAGATGAGGTATACGTTAAAATGGGTCTATGGGAATAGTACATGGAGATACAAACCATATGAGGTATACGTTAAAATGGGGCTAACATGGATAGTACATGCAGAGACAAACCAGATGAGGTATACGTTACAATGGGGCTAATGTGAATAGTACATGCAGAGACAAACTAGATGAGGTATAGGTTACAATGGGGCTAATGTGGATAGTACATGCAGAGACAAACCAGATGAGGTATACATTAAAATGGGGCAAACGTGGATAGTATATGCAGAGACAAACCAGATGAGGTATACATTACAATGAGGCTAACATGGAGATTATATGCACAGACAAACCAGATGAGGTATATGTTAAAATGGGGCTAATGTGAATAGTACATGTAGAGACAAACCAGATGAGATATACATTAAAATGTGGCTAATGTGGATAGTACATGCGGAGACAAACCAGGAGAGGTATATGTTACAATGGGGCTAATGTGGATAGTACATGCAGAGACAAACCAGATGAGGTATACCTTACAATGGGGCTAACGTGGATAGTACATGCAGAGGCAAACCAGATGAGGTATATGTTACAATGGGGCTAACGGGGTTAGTACATACAGAAACAAACCAGATGAGGTATACATTAAAATAGGGCTAATGTGGATAGTACTTGCAGAGATAAGACAGTTGAATGTACGTTACAATGGGGTTAACGTGGATAGCACATGCAGAGATAAGACAGATTCGTGCAGACTTGATGGTCATAGTAATCATGCCAAGTGAATTTTATATAATGCCAAGAGGTATGGTTTGCTGACATCATAATGCGTAGACTGCTGTATAAAGTTATTACTTTTGTTGCTGAGGTTTTCATGGTTCAGAAGATGACACGAATTATGCGATGCTATGAGACGCAGTTCATCACGGAGGGGAAGACCATTTTGCATTAATGTTTAAAGGAAGTAAAGTTTAGTATTGTTCTTATTAATAAGGTAAGTTGAAAGAAAGGCATTGGGGCAGTAATAATGAGTCCAGTGGTCATCATAAGGAGGAAGTTTGTTAATCATGGATTTATAACGGCTTCCTATTGAAATGTTTTCACTTGAGATGCCAAGTGCCGATAGCCAAAAAAAAAAAAAAAAAAAGGGACTGAAAACACAGGAGAAGATCAAATCTTAAAAATTCTACTTCTACATAAAAAAAAATTTTGGCAGGGGGGCCAAGCCCCTGCACACCCCATTTTGGGGGTAGGACACCCCACATCCCCTAGACTTATATATACCAACTCCTAGATCGATTCACATACCTCAAAGCACAGGGAATATTCCAAGAAATGGCATCTTGGATTTAATACATGTAAGTCCAATCTTTCAGCTGTTTGCTCTCTGCATTTCAGGACTTGCTCTAGCGGGTCTGACATTTCATATGGTTACCATTTATAGCACATATAATGAATAAAATCTTACATAGCTGTGTTTCTCAAAGATTTACAATACATATGATGAATATAATTCATAGAGAGCTGGGTTTCTCAGAGATCTATAATACATGTGATGAATATAATTCACAGAGAGCTGGGTTTCTCAGAGATTTAAAATACATGTAATAAATATAATTCATAGATAATCTCTGTTAATTGGATTTTTATAAAACTTACTGTAAATATAAGCATAAATAGTAAACTGGGTTAATCAGGAATTTATAATATATGCTATACATCAAATCATAAATAATAAACTGAGTTAATCATGGATTTATAAAATCTGCTGTAAATGCAATCATAATTACAAAGCTGGGTTAATCAGGGATTTATAATACACACTATAAATAAAATTGTAAATACCAAGCTGAGCTAATAGCATACTATAAATTTGATCATAAGTAGTAAGCTGGGTTAGATTTACAAAACCTACTGCAAATATAATAATAAATACTTAGCTGTGTTATTAGGCATTATAATAAATACAATAAATATAATCTTAAATGGAAAACTGGGTTAATGAGAGATTTCTAAAACTTACTATAATATAATCAATTAATAAGTTAGTTAGTCAGGGGTTTCTAAAACCTGCTATAAATATAATCATAAACAGTAAAAGGAGTTAGAGATTTCTATAAATCACTATAAATGTAATCATAAAATGTAAACTGGGCTAATCAGGGATTTATAGTACATATTCTAAAATATATTTGCATACCCACTATAAATATAATCAGAAATAGTTTGTGCATCTTGTAAATATAATGATTGGCAGTACTATAATAATGTTATATGTGATATAATAATCATACATTGTTAGCTTGGATAATTACAGATTTATAGCACATAATGTAAGGATAAAATACAAAGATTATAGATCAGGGATGTATTATCATCATCACCTCCTTTTCCCTATTTCTACATAGTATCAAGGTTTGCGCACCAGTTATTGCCACCTCTCTTGATTCATTGACCCCTTTTTCCTCTTTCTCCATAGTATCAAGGTTTGTGCACCAGCTATTGCCACCTCTCTTGATTCATTGACCCCTTTTCCCTATCTCTACATAGTATCAAGGTTTGCGCACCAGCTATTGCCACCTCTCTTGATTCATTGACCCCTTTTCCCTATCTCTACATATTATCAAGGTTTGCGCACCAGTTATTGCCACCTCTCTTGATTCATTGATTTGCGCACCAGCTATTGCCACCTCTCTTGATTCATTGACCCCTTTTCCCTATTTTTACATGGTATCAAGGTTTGCGCACCAGCTATTGCCACCTCTCTTGATTCATTGACCCCTTTTCCCTATTTTGACATGGTATCAAGGTTTGCGCACCAGCTTTTGCCACCTCTCTTGATTCATTGAAACTCTTCTACCATCTTTGACAGTCAATCCTGAATGTCACTAGTTTTCTGTCACATAAGTCATCAAGCTCTTTGATAGATGCCCTTATTTTCTCTTGACATTTTTCTGTCTCTCCCAAATCTTCTTAAATAAATTATCTTTTGCTTTTTCTGCACGTGTGACTAAACTATGATAATTTGTTCTCTGCAATTGAGGTCACTTGGCTTCTACTCTTATAGCCTCATTTCTTTATCTGTCCCACAGTGTGCATCCTTCCACCCTTCAAAAGCACTTAATCTCACATCACCTCTGCCTTCCTCAGCTGCTCTGCTTTCACTGCCCAGGTGTCTGTTCCATACAGTAGAACTGGTCGCACCACTGTTTTGTACACCTTACTTTACATCTCATTGACAATCTTTTATCTCACACTGTCTGTGACACTCAGTACAGCACCTCTGGCCATCAAAGGCAGATGGAAGGAATACTTGCGGTAGCTTCAACTCAGACTGCCGACCAGTCATGAATGGAGTCCCACAGGGATCAGTCCTGGGTCTTCTCCTGTTTGGTATCACTTTTCAGAAGTCCAGTCCAACATGAAGGGACACTGGGTGACAATGTTTGCAGATGATTGCAAGTTGAGAGCCATTATTAACTCCCCAAGTGATGTTGACATCCTTAAGAAAGGCCTCACTGAGACCAACAATTGGTGTCAGAACCATGGCCTCAAGCTCAATGCCAAAAAATGTCATCATCCCCTATGGGAAAACCCCAGTTTCCTTGAACTACCACACTGATGGTAGTCCACTGAACACAGAAGGTGTTATAAGAGATCTGGCAACACAGGTTGACAGCAACCTCTCTTTTGACCACTGCACTGCCATTGTGGTCAGAAAGTCCTTCTATGTGGCACATCTCATTACTAAAGGTTTTGCATCCAGGAAGGAAGAGGTCATTGTCTCACTCTACTCTTCTCTCATTAGGCCAGTCATAAAGTACAATGTCCCATTTGGCATGTACTTCACTAGACACCTGCAACAACTGGAGAGGCCACAAAAGTACCTCACAAAGAGGTTCCTAGGCCTTAAACACTTGTCCTATATGGACAGACTCAAAAAACTCCAACTATTCTCTGTCTCATATTGCCTACTTAGAAGCAATCTCTGCTTGACTTACAAAGCCATGTCTGACCCAGCTCTGTTACAAATGCTAATTCTAAAGAAATCCCAATTCCTTCACACTATACGCTCTAGAGACCTCAACCTCATTACCACAATCAACAGAACATGCTGGAGGGACAGGTTCATGACCCAGAGACTTCCCATGCTATGGAATAGAGTTCCCATACATGTCAAACAGAGCACCTCACTGGCCCTCTTCAGGAGAAATATTAATGAGTGGTTGGGAAACAGAAAATTCACCCCGGGGATCACAAAAGTGGCTCTACTCAACAGAGGCACTGGAAACTAAGGTTGGGTGGTATGATGCCGGGGTAATCTTATGGGAAAACACAAAATAGACATACTGATGTCATTGTGGCTTTGCTATTGTTAGCCCTGTGGTGTTAGGTCATGCGTTGGGGTCAGGTAAGTGTGCGGTTGGTTTTATTTTAGGGTTAGGGGCGGTTTAAGTGAGTTAGGGTTAGGGTGCAGGTTAGGCATGTATGCAATAGTGACAAATATTGGGGTTAGGGGTGGTTTAAGTGAGTTAGGGTTAGGGCGCGGGTCAGGTGAGTGTGCGATAGTGGTGGACCTTAGGGTTAGGGTTAGGGTCAGGGTCAGTTGGTAGATATTAGTGTCTTTATAGTGATATATTAGCATTATTTGTGTTTTCAGGATTTTGAGTTTCAGGATTTTGGTCTTTCGGGATTTTGGGCTTTCAGGATTTTGAGTTTTCAGGATTCTGAATTTTCAGGCTTTTGGTTTCAGGATTTTGATTTTCAGGCTTATGATGTTTCAGGCTTCTGAATGGGAACCATATATATATATATATATATATATATATATATATATATATATATATATATGGGATCCGGACACATGCTCGACTAGCATATGTCCGGATCACAAAACATCGAACACACATACACGAAAGCACTTAACATTGACAAACGCTTCTGTGTAGGTGCCTGTTTCATAGTTCGGACTACAGTGCGGGTAAGGGAAAATTCTCTTTTCCCCACTGTAGTGTGATCTCGGAGTGAGAATAATAAAGTAGGGGGTGGGGGGGGTGCAGGGGGGCAAAGCCCAGAAACGTAGATTTTTTTTTTGAACTACACATACACGGAAACGCTTTTCGATGTTAAGTGCTTTCATGTATGTTGTTTTGTGATTCAGACATATGCTAGTCGAGCATGTGTCTTAGACCCATATATATATATATATATATATATATATATATATATATATATATATATATATATATTTTACAATGACTTCATAACATGGTCAGTCTAGTTGAATGCATCATAACTTAATACAATTTGTTGACATTAAAATGGAAAAATCTTTATATAACCACAAATCAAGTGTTGTTGTTGGCACATCAGTATTAAAAACCATGTAGTATAAAAGAGATCGGAACATTTATGCACTATCATCTACTTAAAGAGAGTGTATCAGTGACAGCAAAACACATGCTTTGTCTTGTAAAACAACTTTACTGAAATTTTATGTATTGCACATGACTGAATGTTGGTAGCTTTAAATAGCACTTAAAAATATGTGCACTGAGACTAATGCAAGGTTTTGACATTATCCCTCAAGTAACACAACACAGTCAAAAATAATTCAGAACTATATCTCTAGGTGAATTTATGAATTTAAGCAGGTGTGTAGTTATAAGACGAGGTTAAAGTGATGTTATCACATTTTTGTTGCAATTGTTAGTAGGAACCTCATAGAATTAGGAACCATGTCATTATAAGGTATAGTACTAAATTATACAGTTAAAGCAAAAAATCATCAATATCTTTAATATTATTCATATTTTTAGTATTATTATTATTAGTAGTAGTACTATTTTTTAATCCACACAAAACACCCAGTCTGGCACACTGGTCCCAATAAAGGCAAGGTTGTCACACCAAATAATAACCAGATATAAAACTTATGTAATTACTATGACTGTAAACACACTATATTAAGTGCTTTCATTCCACACAGGGAACTTCATCAGAATACTATAACAAATGTAACAAGAATTTAAATAATGTCATCAATAAGCATACTCAGAAATCAAGTGATTCTATTGGTTAATTGAACTTTCCAAAGAATCATAAATACTAATGAATCAACTTAGTTAAAAGGTGGTGTGGTCCATAAAAATACATGAAATGGACTGTTTTATCCACAGACAGATATTGTAAAGCATATTGTAAAACATAATTCTAACACATTAAATAGGAGCATTATTAATGGATCATTACTTCAAAGCTCTTTTCTTAAGGGCAGGTGAAATGGTTCAGTGTTCATTCAAACCAGGGTGGAAATAAGCCCCCATTTTCAACTGCCACAAAAGATCTCTAAATTCCACATTTTTTAACCTGCTCCAGAACCCAAAACTTGAAACTATATCCCAGACACACTAAAGTGTGTTTAAACAAAGCATTAGTCTCTTTACATTTACTAATGTCATAAGTGTGTTCTTAACCTTTTTGTTTTAGTTTTTTTTTTGCCATAGATGGCTTTTCGGATGTCTGTTCCTTGAATTATGACATTCTGCTAATAATACATTGTGGTAGAATAAACCCATTAAAGAGCACTATGTAAATTAGTCTGTAGGCTACTGTATTTCCCTAATAATGTCAGCAGGAGACAGCAAAGGCATCTTGCCAATTTTGCGTTTCTGATGGAACATCTTACTTTAAGAATTAACATATGAGATGCTGCAGCAGTGAAACTATGATGTAACTGACTGTGCTTTTGAATATTCAAAATGCTTTGCCACTGTAAATAAATTATTACTTGTAGCCTTTTATTAGATTAGTTTGGGTGTCACAGAAGGCAAACAAACAAACAAAGAACAACAAATAAACAAAAAGCATAGCACACGTGAGCATACAATATCAGGGAACATACTATAATATATTTTTTAACATAATGAATTGCAGACCTACCCAAAAAGCATAACTAGAAATACAATTCAATATAAAACATATATTTAACAATTAGTCATTTATTACTTGCAGGAGTGAGCTTGTTCTTAGACCTTTTTCATTTATGACCTGGACTGTGAGATGCATCAACAATACGAGTATACAAAGATAAAAGATACAAATATGCACTTGTGCTAGCATGACTAGCTGAAGTTTTGTAAATAATTGTAACTTATCCTGTATTACATATGGCAAAATGACTAGCTATAATTTTGTAAATGAGTTTATGTCTTTTGATTTATGCAAGACGTTTGAATGTCAAACAGTGTTCATCTGACTGATGAAATGTACATGCTCTTTGTAAAGAGAATTCTGAATATATTTGTGCCAGGGTCAGCTGACCTAGATGTGATATCATTGTGTGCCAGGGCTGGGAGAATAGAATCTTCACTGCAGCTGTTTGTTTACTTTTCAAGTCTGATATGATAGCAGAATTCTCAAGGCAGCTTCCTGTTACTTTTGAAAAAGATCTGCTATAAAAAGTAGGTTCTGAGTCAGTGGTTCAGTTTTCATTCAGTTGTTTTCCAGAGTTGTTTCCAGAAGAGTAGTTGTTTCAGTAGCTGAGAACAGACAACAGCCGGGCGTGTGGACATAATTTCTCATCTTACCTTGCATAAGTATGAATATAATCTTGCCTTGCTAAAGTATTTAGATTAGACAGAGAAAATTAATCTTCAGATAGTAAGGGAACTACAGCCAGATAGTTAGAGATTTTCTAAAATCAATGTGAAATCTATCCTACAGTATTATTTTCATATTTCCTGTGTGTGAAACTGGCATTTATTGAAACCAGTTATTCAGTATTTACATGTTTTAAATCCTTTTTTTTTATTATTAAATGTTTTTTCTGACTCTCAGTGTGACTGGTTATTTACTAATATGTTTAATAACTTGACAGTGTTTATGCTTATTTTGATAACACAAGGGCCACTTCAAAAAGCCTTACTTCTTGAGATGCATGCTACCATTTGTTTCATTATCTATTTTACCCAATATAATTGAACACCCATTTTGAAGGGTATTGCATTATTTCACTGGTGACAGCTGTTACCTTGTAATCTAGGCAGAAACACAACAGGCAATTCTGTGTCAGTCTTTCAGAAGGGTGGGTGTATGTGTGAATATCAGACATTTAAGAGTGAGTGTGTCAGATACCTAGAACTGGGACACAGTGTTCTGCAGTGGTTAGTGTAGAGACTTGTTTGGGGACCTGGAGTGAAGCATATAGCCCAGACCCAGGTTTTGCAACTGGTTCCCAGTGTACTCTTAGGAGGAATTGTGTATTTCTCTCCTTGCTTTCAGTGACACTGTCTTACTGATGTGGTGTGGATTGAGACTCCTTAGTTACTGCCCCTGGGTAAAGAGGGATCATCACATATTGGTGGCAGAGGTGGGATTTTAATTGAGCTTTAGTAGCCTATTGGTAGTTGTCACTGAGGCGTGCACTGTCAACAGTCACAAGATAACCATACGTAGTTTCATTGTCACAACAGTTTTATTCATTTTTTAGTCAGTTTAGTCAGAGACAGCAGGCAAAGATGTAAGTAGATGATTATAGCAAGCTGGTAAGGAGCCATTTGGCCCAGGTGTGCGAAGCCAAAGGAATGGTGCATGCTATCTTGACTTAGGAAGCAATGATCTCAGCCTTAGTCACAGCCACAGAGCAAAGCAACAGCTTGGAGGATATCCAGTTTGTCATTGGGATAAGCAGTCTTCTGATACAAGATAGTGTACTTTTTCCTCACAGGACTTAAAACTCCATCTGGAGTTAAAAAGACTTGGAACTAGAGGGTGAAGAGGTAACATCACAGCATGATGGAACAATGATTGCCCAAATTAAGGAAAAACATGTGGAAAAGGAAACATCTGATCACATGCTACATGAAGATACTCTATAGCCTTCAGTAAGAATCCAGTATAAACGTCCAGTTGGAGTTACACAGCAAAAGAAGGAACAGAAAACAGTGGCAACATTGCTGCAGTCAATGTTGTGGAGTGATAGGCCAGTGAATTTCCATATGAAAGAGCAACAGATGATGAGGGATGCAGCTGAAGAGAATATGTCACAGGGGGATATTCTGGAACATTTTGTAGAATGCCTGAAGGAAACAGAGAACAAAAAATGTGCCCTTAGCTTAGAAGAAATGAATGGAAGAGTTGCTTGATTTAATACAGATGAATAGACATATTAAGATCAAAGAAATAAATAGATTACAGAAAGTCAATATAACCCAAAAGTTTAGAAGTCTGATAAAGCAGATGAATGCAGTAATCAAGGCTATTAACAGAAATGTATGTGATATAGCAGAAGTAAATAGGATTTATTACTATGCACCTAAATTAATAACAGATACAATGTTATCACATATTTCCTGTGTGAAACTCTGACTTTTATTGAAATCAGTTATAAATCAAATGCCATCATGGAAGCATTGAATACAGAAAGCTGTAAAGTAATTAAGACAAGCTTTGTCAACTGTTAGTGAGTATCGAAGAGGGAACGGATCAACAAACTTACTTACAAAGATAGATGTCATAAAAGCAAAATGCAGTATCAGAACTACCAGGATCTATTGTACACTATTGCAAATAATAAACTAAAGATATAAGCACAGGTAGAAAAACGTATAAGATATGAAGATAAATATAAAGGGAAAGTACAAAACAAGCAATTCACTGAAGACTCAAAAAATATTATAGAGAACTGGGGAACAAAGCAAAAGGAATAGAGATACAACCCAAAAAGAAGAAATAGACATTTTGGAGAAATATCTGTGAAGACCCTGTGGGATATCACTAAGATGCTGAATGGATACAAAAAGTAAAAGAAACAGTAAGAAGTTCAAATGGGGTTCCTATTATGTGATCGAAAGTATAAAACTTTGAACACCACAAGATTGAACTTGTATGTTCAAAGTTTTATAATTTCGAACACAGACACACAAAAAAAAAAAAAACAATGGACAGAAAGTAACTGTCACAAGCAAGGGAGGCAAGCCCCCCTGCACCCCCCCAAACCTTACGCTCTTTAAATATACCAACTCTGAGATCGCACTACAGTGCTAAAAGGGAATATTTCCTTTTACTGCACTGTAGTGTGCTCTCAGAGTTGGTATATTTAAAGATCGGGGGGATGTGGGGATGCAGGTTGCTTACAACAGTTATTGAGTTGATTTTTTTTTTGTTTGTTTTTTTTAATTTGAATTGCTGAAACTTTGAACACTTGTGTTAGATGTTTTCAGGTTCGAAGTTTCAGCAATTTGATAACGTAATAGGAACCTGTTCAAATATACAGGGTATAAAATGGGATGAAGTAACAGCCAGAGAAACTGAAAAATAAAATTACGAAAAGCTCCTACTTGGAAAACCCCAGTCCCAGATGCAGTGCCTAACTTCTGGCTAAAAGTATTAACATTTTTCTATGAAAATTTAGTCCTAAGAACTACTTATATGGACATTCCAAACAGGCACCAACCTGGTTAACAACAGAAAAAATGGTACTCCTCCTTAAGAGTGAACCTGTAAGCTATCCTAAAAATTATAGCCCAATAGCTTGCCTTCCAACAATATATAAACTATTTGCTGGAACTGGTGCTGACAGAGTTTATAGTCATTTAGAAGAAAACTCAATCAAGGCAATAGAACAAATGGGTAACAAAAGAAAGCCACATGGAGCAAAGGATCCTTTGTTAAATAAAGTCATAATGGAAAATTGTAAAAAGGGGAAGAATATATGTATGGCAATAGTTAAAAAAAAGCATTTGACAGCATCCCAAATTCATGGATAAAGGAATGTTTACAGATGTATAAGATGCACTCTACATTGACCAAATTACATTACAGCGACCATGAAACAGTGGCAAACCACTCTGTAGCATAGCCATGACAAAGGACAAATTATTATCCTAGGGATAACATTTTAAGGGACATATTTCAGGGTGACTCTTGGTAACCACCACTCTTTTCTCTTCCCTTAACCCATTAAGCTGTTTACTTAACAGATCAGGTCATAGTTACAATTTGGTTCTCAGACAAGAACCAAGTGTAAAGACTTCTCATCTTCCTTTTGTGGATGAATAAAAACGATATAGTTCAGCAAACGAGGAGCTGAAGTGCAACTGCAAGTGTTGACAATTTTCTCAGATGATCTAAGAATGTCATTTGGTCTTGATAAATGTGCAAAAGAAATGTTTAAAGCAGGAAAGGTGCAGCACCAAGAAAACATCAATCTGGGACAGGAACGTGATATAAAGGAATGTGAGCAGGAGGGAAGAGTATGAATATTTGAGAACTGATGAAGGATCGAGAATAAAATATAAACAAATACAAACAAAACGCAGTAAGGAATATTTTAGAGATCTAAAATTAAAGTTGAAAACAGCCCTGATATCTAGGAACAAAGTCAAACCTATAAGCCAATTTGATTTTACTGTTCTAGCTTACAGTTTTGGGTGACTGGCCAGAAAAGGTATTGGATCAGATGGACAGGAAAAAAAAGAAAAATAATTCACTATTATCAAATAATATATAAAAATTACTGTATAACCAAGATTATATATTCTTCATTCTGAAGGAGGTATGGACTTCCTCGAAACTGGTTACACATATAGATCTGAATACATATCTGTAGACTTCACCAGATTCATAGAGAACATTTTAAAACATGAGGAGAGCAAGTCTAAGATGACTTCACTGCTTATAAGCATATAGATGTCAAGCAGGAATGGAAATCAAACCAGAAGTAGACAAAAATCAGGTAGCAACTTAATGTGACAAAAAATAAAGGAAAGAATATAAGGAGAAGAATCAGATGAGAAGGCAGGAAATGTGGAAAAGGCATAAATATAGTTGCAAGTACAGGAAACCCCTGCAACAACCTCATGTCAATCAGGGTCTGATGGTGGAATGGTTAAGGAGAGGTGACTTTAAACCAAAAGATGAAAGGCTAACATTGGCGGCCCAGGATAATGGACTTCATACATTGGTTGGGAGGGTGGCCTAATGGTTAAGGTGTTTGTCTTACAAACACAAGGTGCAGGGTTTGAGTCTCACAAGGGAAAATTGGCTAAGCTTAAAATGGCTCGCAAGGGCAGTTGGCTTAGTACTAATCTGAACCTATGAACCTAGTTTACAAAGTCCATTGAACATGTGGGAGAAACAGACAAATGCAGATTCTGTAAAACAGAATTGGAAAGTCGTTCATCTTGTTGCTGGCTGTGATACACTAATGGCAGAGGGAATGTATAAAGAAAGACAGAATAACATGGAAATCCGACTGTTGCACTGGGGATTATCAAACATTACAATAGTGAAGTAGCTGAGATGCATTGGAAACATGAGCCACAAAGCATTATGGAGAATAATGAGGTTTATGTTACAAGGGATCACCCATTACCAACAGTTCAGAAAATAGATGTGAGAAAACCGGAAATACCAGTCCTTAAAGAGAAGACAAAATTATCATTGATGACTGAAAATGCTACACCCAGTGATTACAGTGTCTTACATACAGAGAGACACAACACCATAAAATACCAGTATTTACAGGCAGAAATGACAGCAGAGTGGAAGAATGATACCCATAAAGTTCCAATAGTAGTAGGAGTAATGGGTCTCATAAACAAGAATTTACAGCTATATTTAGATATGCTAAAGATACAACAACAACAACCAATACATCTAATTCCATATGAATCACAGAAGGAGTCATTACTAGGCACATTGCGGGTGCTCCAAAGAGCACTTCTGGCTAACACCAAAGATGGAAACAATACTAATTTCATGAACTTTAATCATACTTTGTCTTAGGAATGGGGTCCATTCCCGTCATGGTATTAGAAACCCAAAAGACTTGGAGAAGTTAAACCAGTAAGCCAAACTATTCCCTTGCCACAATATGCACAACCTGACACTGCTATTGAATGAAACCAGAAATAAGCAAGGGAGTTATTATGCTTCAGAAATATTATGAGCCTACAATGGTGCAAACCAACAATGTAAGATGATAAAATGTGTTATTAATTACTTCTTCATTAAAAATTGCCACGGTCACACAGTACACTATTAGTATAAAATGTGCAATGCAGAATTAATTAAATAACAACACAATTACAATCAACATGATAAATAGTGAAGATACTCTCTACAAGCAGTACAGACACAGTAATAACAAAAATACAGGTACTTAACGTAAAAACGTGTTATAAATTGCTGTCATTCCACAATAGTATGTGTCCTATACAGTTGAAAAATGTAAGCCATAGATGCATTTTGCATAGCTTACATTATAGATGTAATCTATGCTACAAAAGCACCAAATCCATACCACAGTAACACACAGCACCAAGCAGTCAGAATTCCTTTCAGCTGGGATACTTGTATGTTTTGATGAGCAGCTAATGTGATACATGAAAATCAGCTGTTTACTGCGTGTAGACTATGCCATGCATAGGTCTACATGGTCAGTGTAATGGCATGTGTACACCTGTTGTGTGGTCACATAGAACGTGTTTAAAAATACAGCATAACACAAGTAAGTTAAGTATCATGCAAATGATCCCACATGACACACAGTAGAACATGCAGCTGGCATACAATACATATGTATGCAGAACACAGGATACTGTCAGGTATACAGGCAAGTACCTGTAGGTTCATGCCTGAGTCAATTTCATTACTATACAGAATGATGTTGCATAAACAGACATACTGCCAAGTAATTACATATGCATTATCACATACAAACACACAGCTCATGGAGTCATCCAGCAAAGTTCAAAGTCATGCTAACCCAGAGATGGAGGTTAAGTACTCCAGTCCACCAAAGTAAAAAAAAAAAATAGAAAAAGAAAATAAATAAAAAGGTACTGTAAATAATAGATAGTGCATAAAACGGTCACAAGCAGGAAAACATCAGTTCAAACCCATGGGTCAGCCAATGTAACATGCAAATCTGGAGGGAACATTTTGAATATGCTATGTCACACAGTAATAGACAAAATATCTCATCGACTGTAAGGACACCGATAGCTGCAGAATAGTTGACTTCCCTTGTCAATGAAAAATAAGTTACTGCGACTGGTGTGTGACTCATTCACTAGCAATGATGAGGTGGGGTAATTGTTAAAATCAGAGATATTATGCTTAATTATGTATTACTACAATGTGTAATACAAATGTGCTGAGTGCTTGAACAGTTCATATTGTTTATTTAGTATATTCAGTTGAAGAAGTAACTCATATAGCCTTGTGTCTGGACTTGTTTTACCAACTCAAGAGATAAGGGCAATGCATAAAACTAGGCATTCTTTTTAATATTTGGTGCTACTCTAGAAAACCTATTAAGTCAAATTAACATGTGCTAAACATACCAGGAAGTAATTAGCATTAATGCATACCTACACAGGTAATTTGTTTTGCCAGTTTTAGAAGCTCTATGTAAATACTGTCACAGAAAAAAAGAATGCAAAGCAGCTCTAGGGATCTATTTCCTGGAACCAGGGAATGCAAGTGAGGAACGCAGTTACATTAAAATGAATAATATTGCATCAAACAGGTAACATCTAAGCAAGTGAAAATGGAAAACAAAGCTTTTTGTTTATTTATTGATTTTGTTTCTTTGTTTGTTTGTTTGACCAGCTCACCTACTTGGTAAAATACTCCTTTTTTCTCACAACCTGGATCAAAGGCATAGAGATTAGCATTAGAATGTTGACAATACACTTATACTGTCACCATCATCTTCTTTCGGCTGTTCCCGTTAGGGGTCGCCACAGCGGATAACCTGTTTCCATTTCTTCCTGTCCTCTGCATCTTGCTCTGTCACACCAACCACCTGCATGTCCTCTCTCACCACATCCATAAACCTTATCTTAGGCCTTCCTCTTTTCCTGTTACCTGGTAGCTTCATCCTTAGCATCTTTTTCCCAATATACTCAGCATCCCTCCTCAGCACATGTCCAAACCAATGTAATCGTGCCTCTCTGGCTTTGTCTCCAAACCTTCCAACCTGGGCTGACCCTCTACTATACTTATTCCTAATCCTGTCCAAACTCGTCACACCCAGTGCAAATCTTAACATCTTCAACTCTGCCATATCAAGCTCTGACTCCTGCCTTTTTGTCAATGCCACTGTCACCAACCCATATAACATAGCTGGTCTCACTACCCTCTTGTAAGCCTTCCCTTTCACTCTTACTGGTACTCATCTGTCACAAATCACTCCTGACACTCTTCTCCACCCACTCCATCCTGCCTGTACTCTCTTCTTCACTCACCATTACTCTGAACTATTGATTCCAAGTATTTAAACTCATCCACCTTCACCACCTCTACTCCTTGCATCCTCACCATTCCTCTATCCTCCCTCTCATTCACACACATATATTCTGTCTTAGTTCTGCTGACCTTCATTCCTCTTCTCTCTAGAGCATATCTCCATTTCTTCAGGGTCTCCTCCACCTGTTCCCTACTCTCACTACAGATCACAATGTCATCTGCAAACATCATAGTCCACGGGGACTCCTGTCTGATCTCGTCTGTCAACCTGTCCATCACCATTGCAAATAAGAAAGGGCTCAGAGCTGATCCTTGATGTAATCTCACCTCCACCTTAAACACATCCATCACTCCCACCACAGACCTCACTGCTGTCACACTACCCTTGTACTTATCCTGTACCACTCTTACATACTTCTCTGACACTCCTGACTTCCTTATACAATACCACAACTCCTCTCTAGGCACCCTGTCATATGCTTTCTCTAAGTCTACAAAAACACAATGCAACTCCTTCTGACCTTCTCTGTACTTCTCCATCAACACTCTCAGAGCAAACATCGCATCTATACTGCTCTTTCCTGGCATGAAACCATACTGCTGATCACTAATCATCATGTCCCTTCTTAACCTAGCTTCCACTACTCTTTCCCATAACTTAATGCTGTGACTGATCAATTTAATCCCTCTGTAGTTACTACAGCTCTGCACATCACCTTTATTCTTAAAAATTGGTACCAAAACACTTGTTCTCCATTCCTCAGGCATCCTCTCACTTTCCAAAATTTCATTAAACAATTTGGTTGAAAACTCCACTGCTATTTCACCTGAACACCTCCATACTTCCACAGGTATGTCATCTGGACCAACAGCCTTTCCATTCTTCATCCTCTTCATAGCTATCCTTACTTCTTCCTTGATAATCCATTACACTTCATGATTCACTATCCCCACATCATCCAACCTTCTCTCCCTCTCATTCTCTTCATTCATCAACCCCTCAAAGTACTCTTTCCATCTGCTCAACACACTCTCCTCGCTTGTATGTTTCCCTCATTATCCTTCATCACCTTTATCTGCTGTACATCTTTCCTAGCTCGGTCTCTCTGTCTAGGCAATTGGTACAGGTCCTTTTCTCCCTCCTTAGTGTCCAACCTTTCATACAACTCTTCATACGCCTTATCCTTAGCCTTTGCCACCTCTCTCTTTGCCATGCACCTCATCTCCTTATACTCATGTCTACTTTCTTCATCTCTCTGACAATCCCACTTCTTCTTTGCCAGCCTCTTTCTCTGTATACTCTCCTGTACTTCCTCATTCCACCACCATGTCTCCTTCCTTCCTTTATCCAGATGTCGCTTCAAGCACCTTTCTAGCCATCTCCCTTACTAGCTCTGCTGTAGTTACCCAGCTATTTGGTAACTCTTCACTGCCACCCAGTGGCTGTCTTAACTCTTCCCTGAACACCACCTCACAATTACCCTTTTTCAATTTCCACCATTTGATCCTTGGTGCTGCCCTCACACTCCTCCTCCTCTTCTTGATCACCAGCGTCATTCTACAAACCACCATCCTATGCTGCCTAACTACACTTTCCCTGGTCACCAGTTTAAAGTCTCCAATCTCCTTCAAACTGGCCCTGCTACATTAGATATAATCCACCTGTGTGCATCTTCCTCCACTCTTGTATGTCACCCTATGCTCCTCCCTCTTGTTAAAATACGTATTCACCACAGCCAGGTCCATCCTTTTTGCAAATTCCACTACCATCTGACCTTCTGCATTCCTTTGTTTAACACCATACCTACCCATCACTTCCTCATCTCCTCTGTTCCCTTCACTAACATGCCCATTGAAATCTGCTCCAATCACCACTCTCTTACCCTTAGGTACAGTCATCATCACTTCATTAAACTCACTCCAAAATTTTTTTTCTTGTCCATCGCACACCCAACTTGTGGAGCATATGCACTTACAACATTCATCATTACACCATCAATTTCCAGCTTCATAAACATCACTCTATCCAACACTCTTTTCACCTCCAAAATACTCTTAGCATACTGTTCCATCAGGATAACTCCTATGCCATTTCTCCTCTCATCCACACCATGATAAAACAATTTGAACCTACCTCCGATACACCTGGCCTTACTCCCCTTCCATCTGGTCTCTTGCACACACAATATACCAACCTTCCTTCTGTCCATCATATCGGCTAGCTCTCTCCCTATACCAGTCATACTGCCAACATTCAAAGTTCCAACCTTCACTACCACAGTCCTAGCCTTTCTCCTCTCTTCCTGCCTTTGGCCATGCCTTCCCCCTCCTCTCCTCCATTGGCCAACAGTAGCCCAATTTCCACCAGCACCCTGTTGGCTAACAGTGCTGGTGGCAGTTGTTGTTAACCAGGACCTCAACCGATCCGGTATGTAAATATTTACTGGTGTCCGCATGAATGATTTGGCCAAGTTTTATGCCAGATGCCCTTCCTGACGCAACCCTCCCCATTTATCCGGGCTTGGGACCGGCACAAAGAAATGCACTGGCTTGTGCATCCCCAGTGGCTTGGTTAATACACTTATACTGTGTAGTACAGAAAAAGAAAATGCACATATAGAATATATACTCACATATAGCAGAAGTATGTGCATTGCAAATGATATAGAAAATAATTTATAGCAATGACAGAAAGCATCATTCCATGGCAATACTAAAGAACTTATATTCCAAATATAGGGGCTAATATACAGAATATGTGAGAGAGATTTGTGGGAAAAAATCTACAACTATAAAGTCTCATAATGTACCATTATTTTGCAAATCTAAAAACACACTACTTAAAGGTCACATTATAGCAAGTTTGCAATATGACTTAGCCATTTGTCTTGTAACAGTGCATGGTGCAGATGTTGCTTTTATACCAGATGGAAGTATCAACTTGAAATTAATAATGTATTCATAAATAGTTTTCAGAGATTGTTTACATTTGTTTCTTTTTTTTTTCACAGTATGACTCCGCAGTCACCCTAGACATTTAATGTTCATTCCACATATTTTAACAATGCCAGTGAAAAAGTTAAGCAAGGAATAGTTAGAGATCTTTGTTGTTCATACTCCCTACCTTCTATTATGTCACTCTTTCTTTGAAATAACTCAGGAGAACAGGTAGAAATTAATACAATGATAGTATTGTTGTGAGTGCAGTGAGTGTAGAAAATAGTAACAAAATGAAACGGCACACAAATGTGTGTTAGATGGACACAGTTAAGCTTTGTTCTGAACAACAGTGTACTGTTTTAATTTCACTTATGCATACACTTGGCAATACAGCTGTTTTAAATGAACACAACAATGGGGATTTTGTATGGGGGTATCACAAAGGATGACATAAAAGCTGCCATGGGTGCAACTAAGACTCATGTCACTGAAACTGGACTGTGTGTTGAGAGAACACCATGCTACAAAGTCCATTTCATAATACTGTTGTAGAAAGAGAAAATCAAGTAATGTATGTAATATTGGATCACAAAAAGTTTTGTAAGAAATATTACATTTCCACATATGTACCTGTAATGTATTACATACAAGTTAAGGTGGTTATATCTGCTTGTGTAATTTAAGTCTTTAAGTGACACTGTCCTTATTATGAATTTCCTTTGTACTCTTTTGAGGACATTTGATTGCCCCACAGTATATGCACTAAATGTATAACTATTTTAAAATAGTCTAAAGTAAACTTTTTATAGTGATATTTGCCTAGCCTTTTAGAGAAAGATTCTGTATCATAAGTCCCACCCTTCATCTATTTAGCAGTTATTAATTGATCACGGGTACCAACGGACAGATTAATGATCATGGGTGCTGCTTAATGTTCATAGGTTAGTACTAGGCTAATTGCCCTTGCAAGCCATTTTAAGCCTAGTCAATTATCTGTTGTGAGACTCAAACCCTGTACCCTGTGTTTGTAAGGCAAACACCTTAACCACTATGCCATCCTCCAAACCCTAATCACCATAATTCCTTGATCCCTATACTGTGTGACATATATTAAAGGAATTGATGTTAAATATATTTCCAAAGTACATAATATTACATTTATCCATACTGAACTGTGAAGCATTTGTGTGTGCCCATTTTCCCATCTTTTTCATATAGTTCATAGGTTCATACTAGGCTATCTGCCCAAGGGCATTTATAAGCCTAGCCCATAGTTATGTAATGGCCACCCCTTTAGTTTGAATAAAAATAAAACTATGCCTATTTCATTTTTGCTCTGCCAAGCAGTAACAGTGAAGTAATCCCTGGGGTTATCTGGTTATCTCCATCCATTGGTCAAGATTTCTTGAACAAGGCCAGCGGGCCAGTAGTGCTCACTCTCACGTGGGATTTTTTTTTGTCAAATAGGCAGGGAGATGTGATGGTCCTGAATCTGTCCCACGACGCGTTCTATTTCGTGCAAGGTCACTTTCCGCTGGTTCATGTTGATCTTCTGAGGGATCTTTTTAGGTGAAATTGAAACGTATTCACATCCAAATGCGGGTTTGACATGGCCTTATGGGCAGCACACCTCTGGAGCAAAGTAATTTTCTTCAGAGATAGAGCAGGAGTTCTTTCAATTCGACATTTTTAAGATTTGTTTTAAACTTTCGATCTTTTGGTTTTTTTGGGTCTGGTCAGATCTTTCAAGCTGCAGCAGTGTACGAGGTCGGATACACGAGTGACGGGGCATTGGGGGACGTATGATCCTTAGGATCTATGGTGAGAACCTGATCTAATTCTAGTTATTTAGATTGTCAATATTAAATGCATTCAGAGCAATAAAAACAATCTTACAGTCAACTGTGTGTTTGTTTAACAAGCATTACTTATTCCATGGGATTGTTGCAAATATAACATTAATATAGGTCCAAAGACAATGCCTTCGGGGGGGGGGGGATCTGCCTGTTCTTACTGGCAAATAATCTGATTGAGTACCTTTTATGATTGCATACTGAAGCCTTCAAGATAATCAAGACAATCAAGATCTATCTAATGAAAGTACTGTTCACCTTAGCCTTAATCAAGCATCTGTGAATTACATTATGGGCGTAAAGAATTTAAAGCTTTAGCCAGATCCAAATGTATTACCTCAGGCGTTAGTCCTGTTTCTACTGCCATAGGGATTTGATAATAAAAAGTCTACCAAACTGGTTAAGGTCAACCTTCCCTTAATGAAGCCATAATGGTCAATGTCCAGTGTAGCAGCGCCTGTACTAGGTTTTCTAACAGTGCTAAAATAAAACTTTCATAGCATCTACCTAGAATAGATATTACACTAATATCTATATAAGTATAGAATTTTTAATTTTTGTCATCTTCTTTATAAATTTGGGTATCATGAGATAATTTCCATGATTTCAAGCAGCTCCTCTTTATAGTAGCTTGTTTAAAAAGGTGTATAATATTAGAATTATTTCACTTTTGATGGTTAGTAGCAGTACTGCTGGAATTTTATCTGGTCTTATGAATGCAGTTTTATTTGTCCTGTTTAAAATGGGTCTATATCACATTATCGAAATTCCAAAATGTCAAACACTATAAGCCTGCAGTTGAAATCTCGAAATGTGATATGCTCGAATGCTCAGAACAGCAAATTTTTTCCTTTGGAAAAAATTTGCTGTTCCGAGAATACACACACAGCACAAGCACACCAAAATACATAATCCACACATACACACTTCACAGAACCCTACACTAAACTATAGGTTCATAGGTAGGTACTAGGCTATTGGCCCTAGGGTCTATATAAGCCTAGCCAAAAGGTACCCTGGCTTTTGCCACCCAAGAAAATTATTTTCCTGTGCCACTGTCAAGCAGAGCCACAGAAGTGATCCCTGGGATGAATTTCCTATCTCCCATGCACTCATCAAGATTTTTCTTGAAGAGTGCTAATGAGGAGCTTTGTTTGATATAGATAGGTAGTTTGTTCCAGAGTATGGGAAGTCTCTGGGACAGGAATCTATCCCTCCAGCATGTTCTGTTTATTGTGGTGAAAAGGTTTAGGTCCCTAGAGCATGTAGCTCATAGGGATTGGGATTTCTTTAAGTGGAGCATGTCTAAAAGCTCTGGGTTTGACATAGCTTTGTGTGTTAGGCAAAGATCACCACTGAGTAGGCGATATGTGACAGAGTAAAGCTGCAGTTTTTTTAGACGGTCTGCGTAGGGCATCTGCTTGAGACCGGTAATCCTCTTTGTGAGGTATTCCTGTGGCCTTTCCAGTTGTTGTAGATGTCTTATGAGGTACATACGAAAAGGGGCATCGTATCTCTATAATGGGTCTAATAAGTGATGAGTAGAGGGGAACAATGACCTCTTTTTTCCTGGATGAGAAACCTTTTGTGATGAGGTGTGCCACGTAGAAGGATTTCCTAACTACTGTGGCGATGTGATTATCAAAGGAGAGACTACTGTCCACCTGTGTCCCAAGGTCTCTTATCACACTTTCGGTGTTAAGTAGACTACCACCTATGTTGTAGTTCAGGGGTACAGAGTTTTTACCAAAGGGGATGACAATGCACTTTTTGGCATTGAGCTTGAGGCCATGGCTTTGTCACCAGGCATCTGTCTCAGTGAGGCCCTTTTGTAGGATATCCACATCTTTTGGAGTTTTGATTATGGCTCCTAGTTTGCAGTCATCTGTGAACTTTGTTAGCCAAAGACCTTCTGTGTTAGCCTGTACTTCAGAGACGTAGATACCAAACAGGAGAGGACCCAGGACTGAACCCTGTGGTACTCCACTTGTCACTGGTCTGAAGTTAGATCTGGAGTCTGCTACTTCCACAGTGTGGGTTCTGTCAGTTAGCCAGTTGGCAACCCATCTTGTGACATAGGGATTTATACCTAGTTTAGTGAATTTAAAGAACATCTTAAAACTCACTGGCTTTGTCCATGTGCTAACCCAGACTGATATCTCTTTCCCCTTTCTCTACTCCTCTAACCTATGCCTCTAATTGTAGTCACTACACTTTCCTTCATAGTATGAGGATACAATAAAAGGGTTTTCTCTCCTAATTGGGTCTTGCTCAAACTTACTATTGTGTTGAGTTTAATTTTTCTTTTGACCAATGTTGTCTCTGTACTGTGATTTTACGTGTCTTTTTATATATTGTAAACTTCGTCACTGTTCATGCTTGGAGCTTTTCTCCCCGGGCCTCTACTGAAAATGGACATGTATCCAGTTAGACTAGCCCAGTCAACAAATGTAAAATAAAAATAAAAATAAAAATAAAAAATAAATTATCTATAATTCCAAAGTGAGGGATGGTGTCGAAAGCCTTGGCGAGATCTAGATAGGCTGTGTGAACCACCTTACCCTCATCTATGGCTTTGGTGACTGCTTCAAAGAAGTGTATCAGGTTTAGGAGACATGATCTGCCTTTTACAAACCCGAACTGGGTGGGGTCCTGAGTTTGGAGATTACCAATGTCATTGTTTATAAGTTCCAGGATGATACATTCCATAGCCTTGCAGACCAGGCTCGTTAGACTAATGGGGTGGTAGTTTCCGGGTTCTGTGGTGGCTCCCCCTTTGTGGAGTGGGATAACCGTCGCTGTGCACCATTCAGTGGGCACATAGCCTGAGGTGAGGCTATGATTGAACATGGTACTTTGGTGGGGTGCCAGTTCATTCTGTAGTTCATGTAGAACACACCCTGGGATGTTGTCAGGTCCCATGGATGTTGTGTTCTTGGCTTTGGATAGTGTGTTTTTTAACTGTGCAGTCGTGATTACAGGAACTTTGCATTCTTCTGGTATAGAGATGGGCCCTTTAGGGGATGACAGGTGGGTAAAGTTAGCACTGAACCTATCTGCCAGGATGTTGGCAATATCAGTTGGTTCTGTATATTTAGTGCCACTGTGCTGTAACTCAGAGCAGATCTGAGTGTTGCTATTGAGATTCTTGACATAGCTATAGAGTGCTTTGTGGTTGTCTTTAGAGTCAGTGGCGATTTTGTTTTCGTAACTAGCTTTGGAGAATTTTATGAGGGATCTCAGCTTCTTACTGAGGCTGACCAGGGAGTTTCTCCAATCATGGGATTTTACTCTTTTTTGCAACAGTTTCTTTCTTCTGTTGTAGAGTTTGTTTATGGCAGAGGACCACCAGACTGGCTTCCTGTTTTTGGAGGATAGCATCTTGGTTCTGTTAGGGATTGCATGATCCATGTACTTGTGTAAGTGCTTGTAAAGTGCATTTGTGTAGTATTCATCAGTCATGCCTCGACTGTCCATCAGCATGGATGTCGTGAAGTTTGCCACTTCTGTCTTAAGAAGCATGAAGTTGGCTTTGGAGAAATTTTTTACTGTGGTTTCACTAATGGGGGGTGGGGGAGGGATGTGAATGTCTAGGGTGATTAACTTTTGGTCAGATCTGACCAACGAGGAATTGACCTCTGGTGTGGAGCATCGGTTGCCTATGTTGGTAATAACCAGGTCTAGGACATTGCTGCCCCTGGTGGGGGTGTGGATAAGTTGATCCAAGGCATTGGAATTTATGAATTCCAGAAAACGTTGAGCACAAGAGTTGGTACATGAGTAGTTTCCCTAGTTAATGGTGGGGTAGTTGAAATCACCCATTATTAGGGTGGTAGGTTGCACCCTAATATTTTCCAGTGTATCAAGAAATGAGGAATGGGAATCCTGGGGCATGGTGGGGGATCTCTATCAAGCTACAATTTGGATTGCGGTCTTGCCCGGAGTTAGTTGCACTTGGATAATCTGGGATGCATTATGCTGAGCAACTAGCCTGGAGGTGTGGATATCCTTAATGAATATGGACATGCCTTCGCCTTTAGTGTTTTGGTCCAGGTTAGGTGGCCGAAAGGTGTGGTATGAATTATAGGTTGGTAATGCAGGGGTACTCTCTGGAGCCTTGAACCAGGTCTCTGTCACTGCACAGATGTTGATGTTCTCCATTTTAAGGAGTACCTCAAGTGAGTGCATTTTGAGCTTTAGACTTCTAGTATTGAGTAGCAATACCCTCAGATTCTTCTTGTTTGTACCTGTTACAGTGGTGAATTTGTCATTTGAACCTTGCCTACAAAAGGCAATATAGGGATGGCTAGAGCCTTAGCCAGTATCCGGAATCCCAGGGGTGACAGGTGCAGGCCATCTCTGGCAAAGCATCGTGGTTTGTCAATCATGTCATCCCAGGCAGACAGATACTGATCCCCTTAGAATGACACCATAAGCTTAGCCAATTGTTGATGTCAATCATTTTGTCCTTGTACTGTGGTATCATTTTGGGTGATGGCAGGATGCTACTCAGGGCTAGGGTCATACCTGCCTGGGCTACAAGATCAGACAGCTCCTCCATGTCCCTTTTTATGTAGTCCAGGGAGGTACGTCTCAGGTCATTCACACCAACATGGACAATGACAGAGTCATACTTGTACTTGTTGTGGAGTGACCTGAATGCATGCATTATGTGGTGGATCCTAGCACCTGACAGGCAGCTGACAGCAACTTTCTCCTTGTTTAGCCTGGTGAGTGGAACCTCAGTGTGCCTGACTATAGAGTCACCTATGACAAGAGTATTGGGTACGTTGTTATGCCTTATGGGTTGTAGTTGAGTGGCATACTGATTTTTTGGGCTATGTGTCATTTGGGTTGTGTTGGGGGGGTGGAGGTTGCTTCTGTTTCTGCTTTGGAGGACCCTGTTGCTTGGGCAGGTTTCTACTGAGAGCCTCTGTGAATGTAGGTGTGTGTTTTGTGTTTCTATGTGTGTGTTTTGGTGGTGTAGGTTTTGAGGTACTATGTGCTGAGTGTGGTGTGGTGCAAGTGTTTACCTTCTCCTCTTGACTGTCTAGTCCAGTCTTAGGTGAAGAGAGCTTTGCTTCCAGTTTGGCTATATAAGTGCATCTCTCACAGGTTGTAGTGTCGGGTGGTAGGAGGAGAGGGTTGTCTGTGTACATGAGGCAATGACTGCATTGCCCCAAGATGCCCAGATTCATCAGATAGACAGGAGAAAACACCGGGAGCTGACCTTTAGACATGCCTGGATAGGTGCTTATTTGTAAAGTACTAGAAACTGTTTTCCTCTAGACAGTGAGGAAAGTTGAGTGCTGTAGTAATTTGTAGCTTATTTATTGCTTACAATAAGTTCTGAAAAACTGCTGAGCTCAAAGAAACAGACAGTGCTGAAACAAAAAAATGGCTAGATCTAAGAAACAAAATTAAGCTAGAAGACTTCCCTCCAACACAGAAAGGCTTGGGGGCTTAGAAGCCCACAAATAGTCCTGGACACAGCAAATCTGTATCCAGACTAGACTACCCACAGGAAAGGCAGGAAACAAGCTTAGAATTTTGTTTTTTTTTTTAAGTGGAAAGAGAGAAAGGAGGAGCAGAAACTAAGCTGAATGGCCTTCTGAAATGCTCCCCCTGTATTAGGTAGAATAAGGTAACGAAACTAGACTGGGAGAAGGGTCCCAGATCAAATTTACAGTAGGGACGGGCAAATGCAAAGCCACCAACTATAAGAACAGCATACCAATAGGGAGAGAGGGTGGGAAACAAACTGCAGAAATGTTTCTCACAGCAGAAAAGCAGCAGTGAGCCTTTAAATGAAAGTTTTAAAAAGCTAAATGAGCCTCTAGAGAAAGTGTTTAACTGCAAACAAGTTATCAGAATCAAACAACCCAACAGATGCTTAATAAAAGTGGACAATTTCCAGTTAATACCTCACACACAGTGAAACTAGCTAGAAAAATATACAGTCAAGTGTTATAAATAACTCGAAAAAATAAGCAAAAAAACAGGATACTTAATGTTATATATTATAGATCCAAGTTTGCTCAGTGTCCTTCCTTTGATTAGCTCAGTGTGAAATGGCAGAAACACTCACAACTTAACTTCTTAGGTAACAGAAAGTTGAAACCTGAGACAACTTTTAAGAAAAAAAAGCTCAAAAGAACCAATGAGGTGCTTAGTCTAAGATGTAGTCCAGGTGACCTCAGTCAGCCAATGACCTTAAACAATTCTCTCTCACTGAAATGCCTGATGACTTTGGCTAAACCAAGATGTCCCTGAATATGTGCTCAGACACACAGCCTCCACAAACACTAAGCCCAAACACAAGCCTGAATATGGACAATGCTACAAATATCCACATTACTTAGAAACAAACTGCAGAAATGTTTCCCTCAGCAGAAAAGCAGCAGTGAGCCTTTAAATGAAAGTTTTAAACAGCTAAAGAAGCCTCTAGAGAAAGCTTTTAACTGCAAACAAGTCATCATAATCAAACAACCCAACAGATGCTTAACAAAAGTAGACAATTTCCAGTTAATACCTCACACACAGTGAAACTAGCTAGAAAAATATACCGTCAACAAGTGCTATAAATAACTCGAAAAAATAAGCAAAAAACCAGGATATTTAATGTTACATATTATAGATCTGAGTTTTCTCACTGTCCTTCCTTCGATTATCTCATATACTACTAGCTATCCCCTTACCTTAACCCAGCCCTAACCCTAAGGTCCCTAACGCACACTCACCTTCCATGCTCCCTAACCCTAAGGTCCCTAACTATCACACATTCACCTTACCTGCTCCCTAACCCTATGGTCCCTAACTATTGCACACTCACCTTACCTGCTCCCTAACCCTAACCTGAAGGTCCCTAACTATCACACACTCACCTTACCTCGGTCCGTTCACTCACTTACCATAACCTGGTTCATCACCTTCGCACCACAGTCGAGGAAATAGTGAAGCCGCAGAAACAGCCCATCGAATACTTTCCCTAGGAAAATATTCGGTGTTCTGCAGCTTCGCTATTTCAAGCATTCACTGAATAGGGGTCATATTATGACATTCGAAGTTTTAAGACTCTGATGTTATAATATAGACTGTTTAAAACATTTTCTGTCATATCCAGCATTTTTGGTGGACAGATGTCCCCTAACTGTAGTGTCCAGCTGAGATAATTGATTAAGTAAACTCTGTCATCATAGTTATTTACAAAATATCTGTTAATTCAGTTGCAATGACCCTTGTGTCATGTATTGAGGTATTATTCATTTTAATTGAACTTACATGAGTTGTACAATGGTTAATCAAGTTTATATATCTGTAAATGTTATTATTTAAAGAATCTTCTGGAAGTTTATTTTTAAATTTTATTTTTTCTGCCTTAATTTTTTGTTTGGAGTAGTTCCATTAATAATTCTTATGTTTGCTATTGTAGGGTAATGATTACAGGTGTTATATATTTATTTGTCCTGCGCAACTTACTTAGCTCTTTCTTCAACCAGGAAGGAAGCATAGTGTTTCTTTTTTTTATATAATCAACAGTTGACTTAACACTTTTAGATAGCAAATTTTGTAAGACACTATAACCAAATTCAGTTTTTTGAGGTAAGTTTGTATGCCAGTCTGTGTTTCTGACAGAATCTAACACATTTCTATAGTCTGCTAGACCATAATTATATCTTTTGGTCAGTCTTTTAGTAATTAGAGATAGCTTCAATTGATATGGTAACGATTTATGGTTTGATAATCCAAGTAGAGCTCCAACTCATAAGTTGCAAAGTAGGGTCATTTGCAGTGACAATGTCCAAAATGTTCTTTTCCCTAGTTAGTTAGTTAGTTAGTTCACTAACTGGTTGGGATATACCACATTATTTTGTAATTTTCTTAATTAATTCCAACAATAAGATCATCCGTCACCTAAACTATGGTTATTGGAAAAGTAGCATTTCAGTGGTGTATAAGATCTCCTATATTTGATAGTGGATTTTTTGTTTCTTTTAAAAATGAAAATTTCACATATTCTAAAATTTTGCCTGATATAAAAATAGTCTGTATACAAGTTAAGATGGAAAGTGTCCTTAGAATACAGAAGATAGTCATAGATATAATCCTCTCAATAACTAGAGATTTTAATATTTTACACCAGGCAGTACTGTCTCAACCAGCTATTATACGCACGTGCTTTGGTAAATAAGTAATCTGACTATCCAAAGGAAAGTATAAATTCACAAATTGGAAATTCCTCCAATGTTCGATGATTTACAATATAGAATGTTTTCATGTGATTTAAATGAGTGTGATATAGGTCATTTGTCCCAGCATGGATTACAATCAAATTATATTTTGGTTTCATTAAAAGTAGGCTAGGAATCATTGTAGTTACATCAGATAATTTAAGGCCAGAAAGAGCAGATACTGTGCTTTTGTTTTTACTTATAGAAGTTAAGTGTCTTACTGCAGGGTTAATCATCAAATCTCTTAGAATTAAAATTCCATTTTCACTAGCTCTATCTTTTGTTTCTGACTACATATTGAAATGTGTTAGAAGTGTTTCTTAAGGTTTAGTTCCTTCACCCCAAACTGACAGACATTTAATCTTTTTTCATTACATTTGGCCTACCCATGTCACTACAGTCACTTGTATTTCTCTTTTTTTTTGTTTTGCAATATTATGTTGAGTGTGTAGAGTGTTACATTAAACATGATCTGATTTTACAAGTAGTATGGGAGATAAAATTAAATCATTTTTTACACTTCCTATATAATTTATAGGCATCATTATATACTGGTTGAGTTAACTTTTTATTATAACTATGTAGTTCAGAGAACTCTTTTATTACAATTTTTGGGTATAAGAAATTGCAATGTTTTATTTCACTTTTTTATGAATTAAAGTCGAACTTTTTTCACTATTAATAATTGTATCTGCATCATCCTTCCCAGATAAGGCTGCAATGTGTTTAATATTATCCAGGTGTTTTATTATCTGGTATAAAATTTGTATTTATTTGGGTCCCTTTGAGTATAATAGTGTTCCCTACATCTTTAAAAAAGATGGAGAGGCATTAAATAAATAGAAAACAAGCTCACTTCATTACCCTTAAAAGCTTGCAAGGAAGAGATCAAAAGAAATCAGAAATAGCTCCTTTCACCTCATAGTAGAGCATAATAGTGTCTGCTCATAGAAAGATGCTTAAATGTAGCATCTATTAATGCTGATTGGCTGCAGGTCCTTTCAATCACCTTAACAAACCAGAAAATAGTGTTTTAAAACAAAAAGTGTTCCTAGTTTTTTTTTTTTCTAAAGACAGGGGACGAGCACTTAAAAACAGAAAACAAGGTAACATCACTTTATTGTCCTTAAAAGGGTGTCAGGAAGACACAAATATAAATAAATGAATAAAAAAATAACTCCTTTGACCTTGTAGTCATGCAGATGTTCTGTCGTTTTCCCCATACTCTTACCTACAAATGTTGCTACCGTGCAGTTGCAGACAGTGACTCTTATATCATCTGTAGTAAAATTCAAATCACAATCATCATATCAGTGCTGCACACCACTGCTTAGACACCTGGACTATGTATCGTAACATATGTTTACCTAGAATGACAATGAAATCCACTATCCAAAACACCAATAAAAGACTCTCAAACCTATTGGAAAGAAATCAGCAGTGATTAATGAACTGTTGCAATTCGGGTAAAACATGCCACGGCTACAAGTTTCTAGTTATCCATAAGTTTCAGTGGTTTTTGGATTTGATTATATAATTTTGAAGGGTGCAGAGGAAATCCCCCCACCAAAAACAGTGCTTTTGATGTCTATAAAGGCACTTTCCTTGTGGGTATCGGTAATATTTGATATATCACTTCAGTGGTATTGTGTTTTAAATGAAAAGGTGCTTTTACGTTTCATTAACAGTACCTTTTGCTTTATAATTTTGGAGGTATTGTGTTTGGTGTTGTAGTCATCAGCTTTCTCTGTGGAATCTTCTGGAACACCTTTAGGCATCTTTTCTAGTGCTACATTGAGTTCCATATATGTCAAGCAAACTTTACATTTCCAGTGGTGACATTTTATGTTATCCACCTATACACTGTTTCCATAATATACAAAGCTGTGGTCAGTGTGGTTGTAGTAGTCAATTTTTCTTACATAGACAACATATACTGCCCTGTAATACATTGCTTCTGTTTAAATCACTCTGTTATGTACACTGTTGGGCAGTTACATTCAGTGTTGTTTTTCTATGGTACTGTTTGGGTGCTGACATACTCTTACTATCCATTTCAGATAATCTAACATACATTTATATGCTTCTGTTTCTTCTTATGGGCGCCACTGTACAATTCCATGCATTAAGTCATGTTCTTTTGGAATCACGATGTTTGTGCTTTTTTGCAATGCTACATTTTTCCCATACATCTGCATAATACATTCCATTTAAGATATTTTCAGAATGACATACATAGACTACATTAACTGTTTTTCATTGGCTGTGTTTCTTTACAGTGATTTGTAAAGCTCATGAACATTGTACTCACTTTTGGTTTCGACATCACCATAGCCTGCTGTGTTGGCTGAGATGGTTCCAGTACATCTGGAGGAGTTTACATTGGTTGTAGCTTCAGCCAGAGAAAACAAAGCATTTGAAGAAGCTTCAACCAGAAAAAAGGCGAAAAAAGCATTCTTTTTATGAGGGCAATAGTGCCTGTACCTCCCATGACTGTCAATCAGATATGGTGATTGATGAGATACAGCTCAGTGAAGCATACCTGAAAATCTTAAAACTGTATTCCCTTGACATCTAACCAAGGAAAGGGAAGATGGGGGGATTGCAAGCTCATCTTCAGTTTTATACTGTTGCAAGGTAACAGACTAATGTTGCTGACGTATAGTTTTGCAGCATGTTTTACACTATAGGCACGTACTAGGCTAGCTGCCATTGTGGATCATTTTAAGCCTAGCCTATTACCAACCAAAAGTGAGACTAAAACCTTGTACCTTTGTGTCTGTGAGGTACACACTTTAGCTATTATGCCAACACCATCTCCACTATGACATATTCCATATTTGTTATGCTTCTGTCATACTTCCTGACGGGTTTTAGCCATTTGATTTTGACTTTGATCATTCTACATTTGATTTCTTTGGCATTAGGGATTTACCTGTACCCCCTTTGAATTACTGTGCATTGAATAAAACGCCAATCGACTGATATCACTCCTGTTATGTTCACTGTGTGCTCTCTATATTAGCTGTACTTTGTGCGACAATGTCATATAAGCACATTATATTGATTGTCTTAACTGGGTGTCTGTAGGTCTGTTTGACTTGTGGTCCATGTCATAGCTTAAAAAGGATCAGTTTGGACTGGTTTACATTTAAGGTTAACAAGCACTAAGTAAATAAATAAAGTTGATATAGACCAAGGCAGAGCCCCCGAGAAAGCAAAATGCATATGTTTGCTGATGGTGGTATAAATGTCAGTATACATCTGTGGAATAGGAATCATGTATACCCATAACCGGTCCCTTTATCCAGTGAATCTCTAAAATGTAGCTGCAGTTTAGATGTGGCATTTGAACTTGGATTAACAACCAGAGTCACATCTCCTCTTAATGCAGCATCACTCTGGAACACCTCTATGTGTATATTCTCAAGCTTCCTAGCATATTTGTTGGCGTAGCTGGTGAAACATTGAAAGTTATAAATGTGAAAGTCTTATTAAACATCACTGACAATACATGTCGGAGAATGAGGTTCCATTTGTAGAAAGAAACATGAATGTAAAATAAGTATTTTTTGTGGGCGATAGAAAGTTAATAAATTATGTGAACAGCAGAAGTCCAAGTCCGTAGCTAATTATTTGTGAGCATTTGATGCTACTATAGGCAATTTATTGGTCCATATTTGACTGACTGAAGTCCTCCGTCATCATTCCATTTTCTGTTTTCTGTTGTGGAAGACAGTAAGGATAGTTTAAGTATACAGTAATAAAAAAAAAATAAACACAAAACAATTTGACAGATAACCCATTCTCAAAGCACAACAATGTCCTCTAGAATGGGCATTATCAGGGAATCAGCAACAGCAGGCTTCACACCATACATATTGATTGCCTATAGTGAACTTTATAATATTAGATATTTGAAGGATAACTGTTATTTTATGTAATATTTTAAGTAATTATTTTATTGACATTTTAGTTTTGCTGACATTATACGATGGAATCTCTAAATAATATACATTAATAGATCATTTGTAAACACTGTTTATATGATACAAGTTTTATGGGATACCATTAGTGAAACATGACTACACAGCACTTGTTTTTCTTGTCAATACATGAGAGAAATTTAGACAACAGAGGAGTGTATATAAGAAAGGATAGATGATTTTGAATTTCACTCTGTGGCAGGGGAAGAAAGATTAAAGGAGATTGAGTTATCAACCATTAATTAAACACTATAAGGAGATACTTATATACTTCAAATTTTCCCTTAGAACTAGCTGGTTTCTCATTAGTAGCACTAAAATCTGAACCCCTGTGACTAGCACTTGCTCTAGAGCCTGCTGGAAAGCACTAGGAAGCCTTATACTGATACACACACTCAACTCACCTTGTTAATAAAGACAAATTAATCGCATGCACTAAACAGCCTATAATTGCAAAGTACCTTGCAAAGGTAAGGGAAAACAGTTCTTGTACTTTACAAAAAAGCACCTAAACAGGCATGTCCAAGGGTCAGCTTCCATTCATTTCTCTTGTCCACCTGGTGAATCTGGGCATACTGGGCAATCCAGCAACTGCCTCATGTACACAGACAACCCTCTCCTCCTACCACCCACCACTATACAACCTGCGAGAGATGCACTTACATAGCCAAACTGGAAGCAAAGCTCTCTTCAGCCAAGATTGTGCTAGACAGTCAAGAGGAGAAAGTTAACACATGCACTACACCTCAAGCAACATATAGCCCTTCAAAACCCATACCATCAACACCCACACATAGCAACACTAAATCCACATATGCGGAGGTCCTTAACATTAACCTGCCCTAGCAACAAGGACCTCTGAAGCTGAAACGCAAACAAACACCAGTCACAACCAAAGTGACAAATAGCTCACAACACCAGTTTGCCACCCAACAACAGCCCCTAAGGCAAGACAACGTACCAAACACTTTAGCCATAGGTGACTCTATAGTCAGGCACACTGATGTCCCACTCACCAGGCTAAACAAGGAGACAATTACAGTCAGCTGCCTGTCGGATGCCAGGATCCACCACATAATGCATGTACTCAAGTCCCTCCTCAACAAGTACAAATACGACTCTGTCATTGTCCATGTTGGAGTGAACGACTTGAGACGTACCTCCCTGGACTGCATGAAAAGAGACATAGAAGAGCTCTTGGATCATGTGGCCCAGGCAGTATGACCCTAGCTCTGAGTAGCATCCTACCTTTGCCAAGAATTATACCACAGTATAATGACAAAATGATTGACTTCAACAATTGGCTAAGCTTCTGGTGTCATTCAAAGGGGATCCAGTATCTGTCTGCCTGGGATGACATGATTGACAAACCACGATGCTTTGCCAGAGATGGTCTGCAACTGTCGCCCCTGGGATTCAGGTTACTGGCTAAAGCTCTTGCCACCCCTATAATACCTTTTTTAGGCAAGGTTCAAAGGACAAAACCACCGCCATAACATATACAAGCATGCAAAATCTGAAGGTAATACTACTCAATGCTAGAAGTCTAAATCTCAAAATGCACTCTCTCGAGGCACTCCTAAAAATGTAAAACATTGATATCTGTAACTGAGACACTCTCCTCCAAAAAAGAAAGCCAATCTGGTGATCCCCTGCCATGAACAAACTATACAACAAAAGGAAGAAACTGTTGCAGAAAAGAGGAAAATCCCAGGATGCAAAAAACTCCCTTACCAGCCTCAGTAAGAAGCTGAGATCCCTCATAAAATCCTCCAAAGCTAGTTATGAAAATAAAATTGCCAAAGATTCCAAAGACAACCACAAGGCATTCTATAGTTATGTCAAGAATCTAAATGGCAATGCTCAGATCTGCTCTGAGCTGCAACAGAATGGCATTAAATATACTGATCCCAAAGATATTGCCAATATCCTGGCAGATTGATTTAGTGTCAACTTCACCCCCCTCTCAGCTCCTAAAGGGCACATCTCAATACCAAAAGATTGCTAAATTCTGGTAATCACGGCCACACATGTAGAAACCACACTCTACAAAGCTAAGAATACAGCATCCATGGGACCAGATGACATCCCGGGCTGTGTACTACATGAACTGCAAATTGAACTGGCACCTCAGCTAAGTGTCATGTTTAATCATAGCCTCACCTCAGGCTTTGTGCCCATTGAGTGGTGCACAGCTACAGTTATCCCACTCCACAAGGGAGGATCCACTTTGGATCCTGGGAACTGTCGTCCCATCAGCCTGACGAGCCTGATCTGCAAGGGCATGGAATGCATTATCATGGAACTTATAAACAAAGACATTGGCAACCTTCAAACACTTGACCCCACCCAGTTTGGGTTTGTGACGGGCCGATCTTTTCTCCTGAACCTGATTGACTTCTTTGAATCAGTCTCCAGAGCTGTGGACGAGGGTAAGGCAGTCCACACAGCCTATCTGGACCTCACCAAGGTGTTCAACACCATCCCACACTCTGGAATCATAGGCAAACTTACTAAGCTGGGCATAAATCCCTACATCACTCAATGGGGTGCCAACTGGCTTACTGAAAGAACCTAGACTGTAAAAATAGCCGACTCCAAATCCAGCTTCAGACAAGTGACAAGTGGAGTACCTCAGGGTTCAGTCGTGGGACCGCCCTTGCTTGGCATCTACTTTTCTGAAGTACAGGCCAACACTAAGGGACTCTGGCTAACAAAGTTCGCAGATGACTGCAAATTGGGAGCCATTATTGGATCCCCAAATGATGTGGATATTATACAAAAGGGCCTTACAGAAACAGATGCTTGGTGCCAAAGCCATGGACTCAAGCTTAATGCCAAGAAATGTATAATTATCCCCTTTGGGAAAAACCATGTACCCATGAATTACCATATAGGTGGCAGTAAACTAAACAATGAAAGTGTGATGAGAGACTTAGGGACACAGGTCGACAGTGGTCTCACCTTCGATAACCACATTGCCACAACAGTCAGGAAACCCTTCTATGTGGCACACCTCATCACTAACAGCTTTTCATCCAGAAAAAAGGAAGTAATTGTCCTACTGTATTCATCCCTCATTAGACCCATTATAGAGTACAATGTCCCATTTGATATGTACCACACAAGACATCTGCAACAGCTGGAAAGGGTGCAGAAATTCCTCACTAAAAGAATCACAGGCCTAAAGCAGATGCCCTATGCTGACCATCTAAAAAAACTCCAGCCATACTCTGTGGCATATCGTCTACTCACAGGTGATCTCTGCTTAACATACAAGGCCGTGTCAAATCCTGAGCTGTTGGACATCCTCCACTTAAAGAAATCCCAATCCCTCTGAGCCACACACTCCAGGGATCTAAACCTTGTCATCACAATGAACAAAACATGTTGGAGGGATAGGTTCCTGACCCAGAGACTCCCCATACTCTGGAATAGACTGTCCATACATGTCAATCAGAGGGCCTCCTTGGCCCTCTTCAAAAGGAACGTTGATGATTGGATGGGAGATAGGAAATTCATCCCTGGGATCATGTCAGTCACCCTGCTAGACAGGGGTCCAGGGAAGTAAATATTGTGGGAAGAAATATCCAGGGAATTGTTATGGCTAGACTTGTATAGGCCTTAGATCCGATAGCCTAGTACTGACCTATGAACCTATGAACCTATGAAAATAATACTGAATGTGTAGCTTAAGATCACAAAGATGTAAATGAGGCAACCTCAAATAATACCCACGCCTCACTCTCTCAAGATCATTATCAGTGTCTTGAAATGGATATAAGTTAAGAAGTCAGCCTCAAAAGATAGGTGAATATATTACATCAAGAAGAGTCTTTTTTTAATAGAAAACCATAATTACATTCTATAGATACTTTGTAAAAGAAAATGGAGGCAGCTATAAACTGACAAAAATGACTTTCCAATATAATGACTGTGGACTTAGAAGAAAAACCAAATAACATAGGTGGTTGAGTAAGATAATAAAGTATGGAATGAATATGGTACTGATAACTTCATACAAGAACATATTTTACCAGAAGTGATTCCAATTAATTAATATAATAAAGGAATGGATGAGATTACATATAAAAAAAAATATATATATATATATATATATATATATATATAGATTTGTTTGTGTCTTTCGGCTTTTCCCGGTTTGGGGTCGCCACAGCGGAACTCCAGTCCGCTAATGATTGGTAGTGGATTTTTACGTACCGGGTTACCAGCCCTGATGCACAACCTTCAACGAAGGCACGCCCCATTCACATATGCCTCCACACAGAAGACGCTCTAGCTGAGAATCGAACAGGACAACGTCTTGCTATGAGGTGACAATGCTACTGCAGCACCACCACCGCAGTTATACATATATATATATATATATATATATATATATATATATATACACACACACAGTGAAAATAATCTGGTGCACTGTACAGATTTAGATACATTTAAAAGGTTATTTTTGCACAAAGACAAGTAGACAAAAGGAGTCCTTTGAGTTCCATTTCTAAAGCAGCTTAAACTATGTCTAAGCTGAAAGGAAAGATGCAAAGAAATACTTCAAAAGATGGAGAAGGAGGGAATGTAGAGGAGGAAAAAGACAGTGATTAACGTTTGTGAGAACAAAATTAAAATGGTTGCAGACAGCATTAGAGAAGACTTGAATGGTGCAACTTTATCTAATATAAGTGACTGATGAAGCAGAGGGATAGCTATCAACAGAAGAAATTGACAAAATGGAAACAAATGAATTGCAGTAACAAGGAATCTCAGTTGTGCTGGAGAAGACAATGTGCTTCACACCTCTGACCAAATAGAACATAGCAATAATCGTATAAATGAAAACATTAAACAGTAAAATAATTTTTTGGGATGATTTGTACATCTTGCAAAGCAAGTCATTAACTGGATTGAGAAATACTTGATTATGGCATCTGCTCTTAGCGGCAGCAAATTAAAGGAACTTGCATTAATGTGTTTGAACCTTATTAAGAATACATAAATAGAACAATGATGATTATTAGTGGAGCTAAAAATTTGTCAGTAGTTCCACTGAAACTTCTGAAGAGAGAAATGACTAAGTTTCAAATGTTATATAGAAAATCAAAGGTCAAATATCTTTTTGCAAAATACCTCTAAGGGCATATTTTTTCAAAGGCTAAGTTAGTTATTACTTGGCTAAGGAAGCAAGATACTCATAGAGAATTTGAGATTACAGTAGTACTGGAAGAAGCAGTGCTTCATAAAGAATTGTTTGAATATGATCAACTACATTTAAGTAATATAGGAAAAACTTATTTTATCAAACATTCTTTAAAAGAATCTGAAGTATGTTAAAATACATTCCCTGGTTCTGGAGATATTAATAAATTATAAAATACAAAACATATAAGATGTGTCTGTACAAATTCTAAAAGTCTTAGAAATAGACAGAGGAACTGGAATTTATTATTCAAGAACAAAAGATAAAAATGATAGTTATTGCAGAAACATGGGCATCCAGTAATAAATCTTTTCAAGGATTCAAGCAATATGAAAATAGCAGAAGACAAGAACTGACAGAAGATGAGGTAGGGTTATGCTGTTGGTACTTAAGTCCATGTGTAAAAACTTAGAAAGTAATGGTGTAGATGAAGACATTCAAGTATAATAATAAAAACATAATTGCACAGGGAGACTGCAAATTTATTCTTGAGTATAGGAGTCAAGATATGGAAAGTACCCAACATTACTGAAATGTATAATAACTGGAGGAATAGTTGACTGCAGTTCTTACATTGTTAGTTGGAGAATTTAATCATCCTTTAATAAAACTAGACTACAGTTACTCATGTAATAATTTTGAATCATACGTTTAAGCTATATTGATTATTTTGAACTTTAAGCAATTTGTATACTCTCCCACTAGGAAATTGGCAACCATTGATTTAGTTATAACTAGTATTAAAGTTTTTTTGTAAACAATGTGAATGTAAAAGTTCATCTTGGAAATTGCAAATGTAACAGTATGGTTTTTGACATTAGTGTTACATCTTTGACTGAAAAAAAAGGACATCACTTACTGTGACCTCAATAAGTTAGATAAAATTAAGTTAATAGAGGACATATCCAGTGTTAATTGGATAGTGATTTCTGCAATAAACATTGATAGAAATGGCTGGATTAAATTAAAAGAAATATGTGATAAGCATTTGAGGAGTACTCATATTAAAAAATAAAGATAGTCTAAGTCGGAAACCATGGTGGAACAAGCAACAAACCACATTCTGGAGAAGGATAAGTTGAACACATTAGATATTTTAAATCAGTAGAACTAAGTTTTATAAGAGGAGTTTGCATAGAGTTAATAATGATCTATAAATATCCCAATTTGTTAGTATGAAAGTTCATTCTTAAATATGAGAAATACCATGAAGCATTTTTATAATTATTTAAACTCAGTTAACTATCAAATTCAAATGTTGGATTGACAGCAAAGTATTGTTAGTTACAGATTAAGTAACCAATGGCAGAAAGTTTTACTGATTATTTCACTCAGCTATCTACTATGACTGTTAATTATGCTGGAAATAATAGTATTAATAATAATTTGCTGTTATGTCCAAGTATATATCCAAAGAGGACAGTTTTGAACAAAGACACACACACACACACACACACACACACACACACACACACACACACACACACACACACACACACACACACACACACGCACACGCACACACACACACACACACATGCGTAACTCCTGTGTGAACAGATGACATGACACTTCAATTTATTACTAATATATCAGAAAGCATAGTAAATATATGTTTTACAGTATGCCAAAGAATGCAACTGTCCCGCAGGACTGGGAAAGATCTATTGTTCTAATTTTAAAGATGGTAACAAATATGATAGGATAAATTATAGACCAAGTAATCTTACCTCTATAATAGGTAAATGGGTTGAACATTGTATTTTGATGCATTTAGGGATACAAAATTTATGTTCTGAAGTCTGATAACACGCAATGTAGTTTTATTTCTCTTTGACTTGTCAAATTTAATTTATGATATGTGAATGTTGCATTTTGATGCATTTAAGGAAATACAAAATTTATGTTCCTAAGTCTGATAACACTCAATATGGTTTTATTTCTCTTTGACTAGCCAAATTTAATTTTATGATATGATTTCAGCTTTGCTGGATGAAGGTAAGAGACTTATAATTGTTTATCATGATATAACACAAGCGTTTGACACCTTGCAACATGAATACATATTTTCAAGTTTACAGGCACTTGGCGCTAATGATTACATTATTATAAAGATGAAGAACTGGTCACTGATTGGAAATAATTTGCAATATTAGAGGGAAGACAATTGTCATGAATAGTTACCAGTAAGCAAGATTCTGATGAAGTCCTTGATTTGTAAGGACAAAAGTGCTTAATCTTATTTTGTAAATAAAACCTTGTTTGTTTTACCCTATTTGGATTCCTGCTTGGATTTCGAGACTTACACTGCATACTACAGTAATCACCACTTTTTCAGTTTAATTGAATAATTAATTACTTATATGTAGTTCAAGACTGAGCTGATAAACTTGGTTTAATGTTTAATACATTGAAAAATTAAAGTACTATTATGTGGGATGAAGAGTGATATCCAAATAATTATATTTAGAAAAAAGATGGAAATAGTTAAAAATATTAAAGATTCAGTCTATCCGCGGTGGTGGCGCTGTGGTAGTGTTGTCGCCTCACAGTAAGACGCTGTCCGTTTCGATTCTCAGCTAGAACGTCTTCTGAGTGGAGATATGCGTGAATGGGTGTACCTTCATTGAAGGTTGTGCATCAGGGCTGGCAACTCGGCACGTAAAAATCAACTGCCAATCATTAGCGGACTGGAGTTCCGCTGTGGCGACCCCTAACCGGGAAAAGCCGAAAAACACATTCATTAAAGATTCAGTCTCTTAAGCCCTAAGACCATGAAACTAGAAACACTTTAACATCAAATGACCACTGAGAATGTATAACATGTCACCCAATAAATGTATTCTGACCAATAACTCAATCCATGCTTTTAAGTGTATTGAAATGAATTTATTAAAAGTTAAAAAACAAGATGTTCAATTGAGTGGTTTAGTCTGTAAAGGACTTCATCAGAACTAGTTAATAATGACATCAACAACTTTTTTACATAAAATCTGCCATCTCCCATTACAAAAGAGCCAATAAAATTAATTCAACTTTATGCCCATACCAATTTAAAGGTGTAGCATACCTATCTATTAAAATAAAAAACGCACCAGCACATTAAATAATTAAGCAGATTTAAATACATTTGAAACCATATATTGACTAATAAAATACATTTTATATTTGTATTACAATGTATCATTAAGCAAGAGGAAAGACATGCTGCAGGTGGATTGGAAGAAGATTACAATGTATCATTAAAATCATTTAAAATAATTTAATTTCCTGTAACTCAATAAAATTAACTTGCATCTAAACTGAATATAACTTAGAAGCCCTTATTTTTAATTCAGAAGTAACTGAAACAATATCATTTAACCCTTGGGGATTGTTAACACCCAAAGTTAACTGCCAGTATAGCCTTCTATACTCCAGTCTATCTTCCCATGCACTCCCCCTAGGATCCTTTACTGTTTGTTCCAAAATAAAAAATGTAGACTGTTTTTACAAGTCCTGGTGTATTTAGCCAAAGTATTAGTTTATACATCTTTTTTAATATCATAGATATGCTCATATATATGCTTTCTCAAAGGTATTTCAGTTTTACCCACATAAAATGACTTGCATACAGAACATTTGGCTAAATATACCCCCTCTACTACTTGTACAACTATAACACTGCTGACTTCTTTACAATTTTGTCTATATGAATGGAAAAACAATCTGCATTTTCAATGTAAGGATGAGCTCTATTACATTTTCTAACCCTATCAACCATCCCCTCATATAATTCCATTATAGCTTTCCAACATACTATGGGGGGGGGTAAAGATTTCAAGGGTTATAGGTAAAGCTTTGAAAACATTCCAGTGTTTAATAAATTTATTCCTAATCCATTTAGTGTCTCGATATATTATATTAAGAATACATTTATTAAATATTTTATTGATATGAGCATATCTATGATATGTTACTTTGGCCTTATTTACATCTCTTTTGTGATTAAGGATCCTGAAAGGTTGTAAAGGCATTGCTTTATTTAATTTTTTTTTTATTTTTATTTATCCTTTGGGACTGAGCCAACAGCCCATTGTCAGTGGAGGCCTGTGGAGAAAAGTTTCACAACAGATTCAAAAACATTTAAAATCAGTTGGCAAGTAATTATATATGAGGGGAGAAAAGCACCAGAATATTTTACAATAGCTGATGAGTATATCATTGATTAGACCTATTATTTCCCCTTATCTTTGGCTAAGGTTGCACTTGTGGATATTAAATAAGGATGATACAAAGAAAGGATCAGTAATTTAAGCGAAAACCTGAATGAAGATATGTTGAAATATCTTGGACTATATCATATTTTATACAGACTCGGAAGAATGAAATAGTTATAGTTGGACTTAAGAAACCAAGTGTAATATTAGGTAAAAAACTTCCTGGATTAAGAGGTAGAGGATCTTGCTGCAAAATAAAGTATGTGAAACTGTGAAAAGAGGTATGTATATTACTGGGCTATTTCCCCGTCTACTGAATAAACTGTCTGTTGAGATAAGATGATCAGTTGTTTATGTTTACAAATGAATTCAATTATTATTTGGGAGATAAATACAAATCTGGATTGAGAATATCTACATTATGTATAGGCTAATCAGACAGTTTGCAGACTTGTTAAGCTAAAAACTATGAAACATCTCTCACGTCTGTATATAACATAAATAGTATCATTATACAACATTATTAATGACTACTATATATGGCTATCATATACGGATCAGGAATTTGTGAGTTGCTTCATTATTAATACAAACATAAAGAACATGCTATATCTAACAAAAATTAGTGCATTCATCTTTTGCTCAGATGAAGCATTTAATTGAGGTCCCTTCTGCTTGAGATGGTGATAGCTCATGTGGATGTAAGCAATTCTACTGCCCCTATCAAAAACAGTAGGGAAAGTACCACAATAGCCTGGCCAGATTTTCTGTAGTAGTATAAATATCACCTTGGCTCTTCCATGAAAAGGGCCAATAGCTTAGTAGGAATATTCTAGTAAACAAGGGATACATTAATTGTATACTCCTCCTATGTTCTCAGTTCCAAAACAGTGTAATGTGAAGACTTTTTATGAAGGAGTATAAGGAACTCTTCAAAACATTAGGTTACTGGAAAAGAAAATAATTAGCTTGCTAATTCTAATTACTAGCTACCTACTAATCTGGACAAAGCCATAAACAGAAGTGGGACAAAGCCCCCAAAATAAGGACACTTTTTAAATATTGCTTATAAACATAGAAAGATAGAACAGTAGGTCTTGAATTAGTATGAATTTTCTGAAGGATATGAAGTCTACAACTCAATGTCTGTCATTATTTAGTTAATTCGTTCCTAAATGATTTGCCAGAAAACCACATATTTTATGAGGAACAAACCAAAAATAAGAAGCAAAAATCTACTAATTCTGTGAAAATCTGGACAGTTAAAAGGTATAGTTCAGCAGTGGGCTGTCTTTGAGTTTGCCACCCTTCCCCCCTCATAAAATCATGGTCGAATGGGGCCTCCCTCCTGCGGCCATTCCAATGTCCCAATACTTGGCTATTTCATCCCATTTACCATAAACTCTATAATGTGCATGCTGCTTTACTTCTACAATGATTTAGATTTCATTTATAAGTTTTATTTTACATTTTATGGCACAAACACTAATAGACATCTGTTAAACAAAGCGATGCAGTCTTACAATGAAAATAGACTTAGTATTAAAACTTCTTTGCCCTTGAAAATCACATTCATTGAAACAGCATTAAAACCCACATTCAAAGAAAATATATCTAGCCAGTGGCAGATAACGATTAACTCTGGGCTGTTTTCAAATCATAGGCCCCTTGCAAATGAAATAAACATGTGTTCTTTGATACACCTTCCTGATTGTATTAAATTATACTCCTTGTATAATACAGTACAGTTGTTAGAGGATGTTTTAAATTTATTGTTTTGAACATTTTTCCAGTAAACAATGAAACAAAATCCATGCACCAATAATGACAAAACTGCCAAATTCAGAACATTCCCTCATAGGATCATAGGATCATAGGACCATAGGATCATAGGAAGTTGCTTGGCTATTGGTCATGCGGCCCTTATAAACCTAGCCAAGAGTTTAGCCCATGCATAGACAAATCAACACCTGATGCCCCTGTCCAGCAGGGACATGAATCCCAGGGATATATTTTCTATTTCCCATTCAGTTATCCAGGCTGTGCTTAAAACGGGGTAAATAGGTGCTCTCTTTGACATGGAGAGAGAGTGTATTCCATAGATGGGAGAGTCTCTGAGACACAAATCTGTCCTCCCAAAATGTCCTATTGATGTCACAGACCAGGTTGAGACTGCGTGTATAGGTTACTCGAGTGGAGCTTGAATTGTGGATATGCAGCAGTCCCATCAAGGCGGGGTTCGAGATCACCTTGTATGCCAGACAGAGGTCACCTCTGAGGAGTCTGTAAGAAGCAGAGTAGAGGGATACGGCTTTTAGCCTATCTGTATATGGTAGATTTTTGAGGCCCTGGATTCTACTGGTGAGGAACCTCTGTGGTCTCCCCAGCTGCTGCATGTGCTTTGCGAGGTACATGCCAAATGGGGCATTGTACTTAATAATGGGACTTATAAGGGAAGAATACAAGGATGTTATGACCTCCTTGTCTCTCGATAAGATACCTTTACTTATTAGGCAGGCCATGTAGAAGGCTTTCTGCACAATAGAAGCAACATGGTGGTCAAAAGTCAGGTTGCTATCAATCTGGGTGCCCAAATCCCTCACAACTGAGCATGTTATTAATGTGATAATTTGTGGGGACATCACTCTCCCCAAAGGGGATGATGATGCATTTTTTTGTATTCAGCTTGAGGCCATGTTTCTGGCACCAGTCATTTGTTTGGGTGAGACCCTCTTGGAGGATGTCCATGTCACTAGGGTAATTGATGACAGCTCCCAGCTTGCAGTCATCTGCAAACTTGGTCAGCCATAGCTCACTGGTTTGGCGTGCACTTCAGAAAAGTATATCCCAAATAACAGAGGCCCCAAGACCAAATCCTGGGGTACACCACTCGATACGGGTCTACTGCTTGAAGTGGCTTCCCCTATTTTGACTAGGTGGGTTCTGTCAGTGAGCCAGTTAGATACCCATCTGATAACATATGGATTGATGCCTAGTTGAGAGAGTTTATCTATTATGCCTGAGCGGGGTATAGTATTGAAGGCTTTGGCCAGGTCAAGGTGCACTGTCTTCCCCTCAATATGGCTTTGATGACTGTCTCAAAAAAGTCAAACAAATTTCACAGACATGATCTCCCCTTGATGAAGCCAAACTGTGTGGGATCAAGTGTTTGGAGTTTGCCAATGTCCTTGTTAATGAGGTCTATGATAATCCATTCCATAGCCTTGCAGATCAGGCTAGTTAGGCTGATGGGTCTATAATTTCCTGGATCAGTGGACGCTCCACCTTTGTGTAAAGGAATGACAGTGGCTGTCCTCCACTCAGCTTGGACAAAGCCAATACTCAGGCTTTGGTTGAATAGGGAACCTAATGATGCTGCAAGTTCCTGCCTGAATTCATGTAGGATCCAGCCTGGGATGTTATCGGGTCCCATGCAGGCTGTATTTTTTTGCCTTTGAGAGAACAGTGATGACCTGATCCATTTATATAAGGGGAAGGGGACAGGTGCTGGGAATGTCCTGATTTACTTATGGGGGGAGCAGAAGGGTGAAATTTTCAATTAATCTGTCAACCAGCAAGTTGGTCTACTCAAACTTCTACAGTCCACCAGTATCAGTAAATATGCATAATCTCTGCAGAAGTCATCTAAATAATTCCACATTAAAGAGATCTGTAACTAATGAAGAGGTTGCTGCTTGAAAACAACGTTATTTGTAGATGAAACAATGGAATATAAAGTGCCTGTTGCCCTTGAGGAATACATTGCCTATGTTGCATTAGAAAATGATAAGCTAGTAATATTACAACAGGGAATGGATGGCAAACTGATAACATGTTCATAGTTACTAGGTATCTCCGCCAAAGAGGACATTCTCAAGATTGCAGCATTCAACCCTTTAAAAGTGCAAAACAGTATAGTATCAGCAATGCATCTACATATTGTGGGAGTAGAACCCACAGCCTTCTGCATCAAAAGCAATTGCACTACCTGTTGTGCTATTAACAATGCAAGATGACTCTGTATAAGCAGCACTAAACTTCTCTTCCCCTGAAGCTCTCAGCTCCTTGTAAAATCCATTTGACACTCAACTGTATCTCTCAACTTTACAGCACAAGAAATCTGGAAAAAGCCAAAATTTATTGAGGGGGACAAAAGCCCCAAAACCAGATTCATGTTTTAAACATTGCTTGTATAATCTTGGAATATTGCTAGAATGAAACGCTGTGTTACCACCATGCATTTCACTGCCAAGTCTTAAATGCAGGACCCTGTGCACTACAATCAGAGCAACATACTACTATGCCAAATCAGCTGTTTCTTGAAAGATAGGAAGAAAGAAACTTAAATGGCTATCATGTAGTGAGTTTAGTTCTTACCATAGCTCTCAACCTCTTAGCACAAAACACCTGAACAAGGCCAATAATGGGGGAATATAGCTCTCAAACATATTCAGTGAATTCAGTTTTCACCATAGCTCTCAACATCTTAGCACAAAAAAACTGGACAAAGCCAATAATGGGGGAATACAGCCCCAAAAATAGGGACACATTTCAAATACTTATCTTATACACTTAGAAAACTGCTAGAATAAAAAGTTTTGTTACCTTGTTCTTTCTGAAGAATATGAAGTCTGAAATTCAAATGCCTGTCATTATTTAGTAAATTCAAAATCCAGAAAACCATAGATTTTATGAGGAACAGAACAGATCAAAAATATGAGGCAAAAATCGGAATAGTTTCACAAGTGGTGGTGGGTTACCTAGGCTCTTGTTACCTGCACCCAAGGTACAGGATTTGAGCCTGAGTTATTCTCTAGTCACCAGGTATATTTAAATGGGATATTTCACTCACACACACACACACACACACACACACACACACACACACACACACACACACACACACACACACACACAAGTTTGGTCCTGCAGCAGCTTCAAAGTCCCATACAAGTCCTTCCCATGCAGATGTAGCTTCCAGCCTCCATGTGAGCAAGCTACATCCAGCCTAAGAATACAAGTCCTTCCCGTGAGAGAAGCTATCCAACCTGCAGACTTTGCAGTCTGATCCCCTTCCAGTCCATGCAGTTGGAACCGCATACACCTCTGGACATGTCTGTAATTCTGCTGCCTTCTTCCTAATCCAGACTGGTTAAACAGCAGTCTGGATTCCTGCATGTATGTGTGGAATTTTGGGACCACCAAGCATGCATGCGTGGAGTTCTGGGACTTATTATATATTTTTTTATTTTCCTTTTTCTTTTCTTGTTTTATTTTTTTTTTTTTTTTAATTTTTACAGCTGGGGGGGGGGGGCTGCAGTCCTGCAGTTGAATAGCACAAGCCAGCCCTGCCTACATTATTAGTAAATGTAAGGGTAATACTAACCTTCTTAATATGAGGAAAATCATCCTTGTCAGGTAACTGACCTCTCTTACTGGAAAAATAAGATTTCCCACTCCCTTCCCTTAAAGTTCTAACATCTTTAAGAGCTTTATCAATTTCATATTTATTATAACCTCTCACTAAAAATTCATTGCTAGTTATATTGTAAACTTCATTTAATTCAGATGTATCTGTATGCAATCTCGACATTTTGAGGAAGTGTCCCTTCAACACATTACGAAAAATATAAGTAGAGTGCATACTCATACGGTGAAGGATACTGTTTTCAACATGACTTCCTATAAACACTACTGTTAGTAGGACCTTTTCCATCTTTAAATGGTTTCACATCCAATAAAAAATCTATCTTTGAAAAAAAAAAACAATTAGCAGCAGTTGGAAAGACCATAAGGCTTTCTCAGGAAGATAACACAGGGCCTACAAACCATGCCATGATGTATGCAGATAGATTAAAAGCCATGTCACTGTCACATCTGTTTGGTATAGGATGAGGTGATATCTGACAATGCCCTGGAGGGATGATTGCATATCCAAACATCTGATATAGCTGATGAAATCAGCAGTGTTTGTTGAGAATATGGTAATAACAGTGTCGCACATGCTGAGGTAAAAGGCTGTCTGTAATGTAAAGCAAGAGCATACACGCATACATGCACACAGTTGACTGCAGTTAGAATTGAATCCCTATGTACACAGACTGACTACAGAACACAGTACATAATGCAAGCACCATGGCATAAGTCTGACCTTTGCAAGACTGCAGCTGAACGTATAAAACATGACATCAACAGCCCATGTTTGAGTCAAGATGTTGCAGGTCTGCACAGGTTCAAAGCTTCATAGGTTCATACAAGGCTACTACCATAATGGTCCTAGGTTCATATGTTCATAGGAGGTTTTTAGGCTAATGGCCTTAAGGTCTTCTCAAGCCTACCCAAGTTGGACCATTGTTCTGTTATAGACCAAGATATGTAGTTCATAATTGCAAACCCATTATTAGCACTGGTTGACACTGTCTAAGACTGACATAGGTGAAAACCCTCAGGTAAATCTAAGATTTTCTATCCAGTTGTCCCAGTTGCACTTAAACAGGGTCACTGAGGAGTCCAGTTTCACATGAATTGGGAGTTTGTTCCATGAGAGTGGCAATCTCTGGGAGACATATCTGTCTCTCCAGCATGTCTTGTTGATGTTGCAAGTGAGGCTAAGGTCCGTAACATGAGTGAATCTTGTCTCATGTAATTTTCAGAGCTGCAACATTTTCATTAAGGCAGGGTTTGAGACTACTCTGTAGGCCAGCCACAAGTTGCCTCCCAGCAGTCTATATATATAATGACAGGGCCTTCAGTCTGTCCATGTAGACAATATGTTGGAAGTTGCTGGATGTTCTTACTGAGAAACCTCTGAGGTCTCTCTAGCTGCTGCAGGTGTCTGGTGAGGTACATGCAAAAGGAAGCATTGTACTCTATTATTGGTCTGATGAGGGACAAATACAGTGGAGTTATAACATCCTTAGTCTTGGATGCTATGCCTCACTTATGAGGTGTGCAGCATAATGAGCCTTCATTACCACTGTAGACACATAATGATCAAAGGTGAGGTTGCCATCAACCTGCATTCCAAAATCTCTCACCATTGGGTTAGAATATAAAGGGCAGTATTAATATTGTAATTTGCTATGACTTCTCCTTTGCTGAAAGGGATAATAGTGCATTATTTAGGGTTAACTTTAAGTCTGTGGCTTTAGCAATAATCACTTATGTATTATACACATTTTGTAGTATGTTGACATTGTTTGGGGATCAAATGATTGCATCCAGTTTGCACTTGTCAGCAAACTTGTTGAGCCACAGGCCATCTTTTTTTTCACCTGATTTTCTGAGAAATACATTGCAGCCATAGTGGGCCCAGCAAAGACCCTCATGGGAGACCACTGTTAACAAGTCTGCTGGTATATGTGGAATCCCCACCTATGACTGCATGCATTCAGTTGGTGAGATAGTTGGCTACCCATCTAAGGACATATAGGTTAATCTCCAGGTTGGTGAGTTCCACAATGATGCCTCAGTGGGGGATTGTGTCAAAGCTCTTGGCCAAGTCAAGATAGGCAGTATATATTGATTTGCCTTCATCCAGGACTTTTGTGACACTCTTAAAGAATTCCACTAGGTTTAACTGGCATGATCTGCCCTTGAAAAAGCCAAACTGTGTTAGAGGAAGAGTTTGAAGGTCACCAATTTATTTTTTGATAAGGACCAACATGATTGTCTCCATGGCTTTAAAGACAGGGCTGGTCAAGTTTATGGGTGTATAGTACCTCGGGTCAGTTGAGGGACCTCCTCTGTGCAAGTGTATTATGGTTGTTGTGTTCACCACTGACAGGACAAAGTCAGTACTTAGATTCAGGTTGAAAGGAGTACCCAGTGTTTCTGCTAACTCTTGCTTTAGACTGTTTAGTAAGCATCCTGGCATGTAATCCAGTCCCATAGAGGCTGTGTTTTTGGCATTGATGAGTGCGGTTATGACCTCTTATTTGGAGATATTAGGTAGACAACTGTTGACAGGTATTCTGTTGGATATGGTCGGTGGAGTCAGGGGTGTGAAATTGTTGCCAAACCTATCTACTAACAGGTTGGCTATGTCCTCAAGTTCAGTGTGAGTGGTACTCTTCACTCTGAATTTTGTGCAAAGTTGGACCTTCCCTTTTACATTACAGACATAGCTAAAGAATGCCTTGTGATTATCCTTAACTATGGATGTAATTTAGTTTCCTAATTAGCTTAAGAGGACTTTACAAGATGTCTAATTTGTTTGTTTAAGCTATGAGGGTGTTCTTCTGCTGAGACTGTTCCCTCTTATTCCTTGACATCAGTTTCTTTCTCTTGTTATATAATCTATTTATGATAGATGTCCACGAGGGCAGCTTGTTTTTTATGATCAAGTTTTGATCTATTCTGATACAGCTAGGTCTAGAAACTTGTATAGATGTTTATACAGTGCATTTGTGTATACCTCTGTATAGGTGTCTTTACTGTCAGTGGTGGCAGTAGTTTTGAAACTATATATGCCATCACTTAGAAGGCTATGCTTTGCTTTGCAGAGAGGTGTCCACCTTTTGGTTTCTGAGGGAGATCAGGTGGAATTGTTACATTGAACATGACTGATTTATGGTCAGACCTTACCAGGGAAGGCCTCACAAATGGAGTGGTGCATCTAACTTCCGTGTCGGTGAGTACTAGGTCAAGGACATTGGAGGCCATTGTGGGATGCAGACTAACTATTCCAAAGAATTCCTGTTTACAAAGTGCAGGAACTTTAAGGTGAGCATGTTTGAGCTCATATATGTATCCCAGCCAATGGAAGGATAGTTAAGGTTGCAAATGCCTAGGGTGTTTGGCTGCATTATGAGTGAGCCAAGTAGGTCCAGTAAGGCACTGTGTGGTTTTCATGGTTCATATTGATAGACCATTAGGTTACAATGACATTGGGTGGGGGGTTTCTACAGGACATGGAGTAACTCTAGGGAGTCATATTGCTTAACCAGTCTTGAGGTCTACTTGTATTTTATGAAGATGGATACATCTCCTCCTTTGGTTCTTTCACATTCCTATTCCAGCTTTAACGTGTGGAAGGCCTTATAGCCTTTCATAGCCAGAGTACTCTCTGTGTCCCTAAACCAGTCTTCCCAAGTAAGAAGTGCTTCCATTGAGAGTAGTTTCTGATTGAGACGCCTAGCATTAATCAGCATAATCTTGAGTTTGTCTATTTTTATGTCAGGAACTCTGTTCTTATAACATTGCCTAAAAAGTCACTATGGGGTAAACAAGTACCTTGGCCAGTAACCAAAAGGCAAGAAGTGACAGATGAAGACCATCCCTGGCAAAGCAGCATGGTCTGTCAACCATATCATCCCAGTCTGCCAACTACTGGATCCCACTGGAGTGACACCAATTCCTAAGCCAATTGTTGAAGTAGACAGTTTATTTGTTTGTTCTGAGGCATCATCCTGGGTGAAGGTAAAATGCTGCTTAGGGCTATGGACATACTTGTCTGGGACACATAATCTGAGAGTTCAGTCATATCTCTCTTCATATAGTGAAGTGACATATGTCTCAAGTCATTTACTCCAACATGGAGTATGACAGAGGTGTAACTATGGTTGTTGTTGAGAAACTTGAGTGCATGCATGACTTGGCGGATCTTGGCACCTGATGGCAGTGGACTGCGACTTTTCCTTGTACAACCTGGTGATGGGGACATCTGTGGGTCTCACTATGGATTTGCCTATGACCAAGGCATTGGCTTTGAGGTGTTTTGGCATAAGGACTTAATGGGCAAGACACTGATATGTTTGTTTTTATATGTAGTGGGTTCCGTTGGGACTGTCATGTGTGCAGAAAGTTTGCATCTCTGAGGTCTCTTCTCTTTTGGTACCTCTGCATATGTGGGTTTATGTGTTGTGCACTTGGTTTGTTGAGGAGGTGAAGTGTGTGCGCTGGCAACCTCTTTCATATCTGGTTTGTTGTTACCTGAGAGAGAGAGCGCGGTTATTCTAGATTCATTGTATACTTGCATGTTTCACATATTGTATTGGTAAGTTTTAGGAGTACATGGTTATCACTATACATGAGGCAATAGTAACCTAGCTGTATAAAAACACAAGTACCCTTATTAAGCAAATCTAGATGGTCATAGGTTCATAGGTTCATAGTTCAGTACTAAGCTAACTGCCCTTGCGAGCCATTTCAAGCTTAGCCAATTATCCCTTGTGAGACTCGAACCCTCCACCTTTTGTTAGTAAGGCAAGCACCTTAGCCATTACGCCACCCTCCCAACCCTTTGTTAGCAGAGTGGTTGTGTGAGCAGCAACAACAAGGCCTGTCTATGAGGGACATGTGCAAGCCCAGAGGCTGTAATAGATTCCCACACCATGTGAAGCAGTGCTCCTCAATGACCCTGTTCAATCACAACCTTGACTACTGGTTGGGTAATTGTACAGTCACTTCTGAGCTGGCACCTATGTCCCTCATTGACAGGGCCAGCTGGTGCTGCTCACAAACATGTTCTGCTAAAAACAACCATCCAACTATGCTCAGTGAGGGTATTTATGTTTATGCACAGCTAGACTTCTACATACCCTATTGCTATTATGTTAGTAGCCTCATATGAACCTATGAAGCTATGTGCCTATGCAGGCCTCATAACCTGTTGTCCCCCACATGGCTTGCTGATGTCATCTACTATACCTTCATCTGCACTCCTGTACAAATTAAACATAAGCTGTGGTGCTTGCATTATGTATGTGGTTTGGTAGTCTATGTAGTAAGATAGGCAGGGGTTATTTTCTCACTGCAACCCTGTGTGTGTGTGTGTGTGTGTGTGTGTGTGTGTGTGTGTGTGTGTGTGTGTGTGTGTGTGTGTGTGTGTGTGTGTGTGTCTACAGAGCAAAGCAGATGTGTGTATTCTACAATTACTTCTCCACTACCATGGAGTGATACCATTTTGATACTTGTGCCTGCCTACACATCCATTTCATACATGCCTCCCAACCTCTTGTCTCCCACATGGCCTGCTGATATCATCTAATTTAAGTTCACCTGCATTTCTGTGTAAATCAGACTTGAACTATGGCACTTGTGTTAAGTGCTGTGATTCTGTAATCTGTGTACTTAAATAGGTAAGCATGCTCTTCTCACTACAGTCAACTGGTGGGTGGTATGTTTGTGCTCTTGCTGGGCATTACAGAGAGCCAGCATGTAGGATACTGTTATTACCACATTTTCTTCACCAGGCACTGCTGGTGTCATCAGCTTTAAAGTGTTGTCTGACGCACTCCAAGCCAGAATTGAGCTGTGGCATTTGCATAAATTACTGTGTTCTGTAGTCTATGTACTTAGGTAGGGATTTTATTCTCACTGCAGTCAACTGTGTGTGTGTGTGTGTGTGTGTGTGTGTGTGTGTGTGTGTGTGTGTGTGTGTGTGTGTGTGTGTATCTGTGTGTGTGAGTTGTTGCTTGATATTACAGAGATCATTTTACACTAGCATGTGGGACACTGTCATCTTGTCCTCAACAGACACTGTTGATGTCATCAGATATATTACATTTTTGGATATGCAGTACTCCCACCAGGGGATGGTCAGAGACTGGCCTAGGGGCCAGGCAGAAGTCATGTCATCTTATACAATAAAGTTTATAGTGACATGGCTTTTATTCTATCCACATACATCATGGCATGTTATGTAGGCCCTGTGTTATCTTGCTGAGAAAGTCATGTGTTCTCCATCTGCTGCATGTGTCTGCTGAGGTACATATAAAAAAGAGCAGTGTGGACACTTGGTGGTCAAAGTTCAGATTACTATCTAAATGTATTCCCAGTGCTTGCATCACTGGGTTTCTGCATATCAGGACTGTCATCAATGCTGTGATTAACATGAAACTTCCCTTTTCAGATGGACAACATTAAAAACACACATTTCTGCATTTATTAGTAGATTGTGTGCCTTTGTCACCATTCAGCTGTGCATGTTAGTGCCTCCTGTACTATGTTATCACCATTGGTGGATTCAATGATTGCACACAATATGTGAGAATCAGCAAACTTGGTAAGCCAAAGGCCATATACTTTAGCCTGAACTGTCAAGAATTGTAGTTCATACAGTGAAGAGCCAAGCACAGATCAATAAGGGTTGCCAATGGTGACAGCTCTACTGGTACAGCGTGATTCACCAGCTGTCACATGATGTGCAATTTTGTCATCTGTCAGTGAGCCAATTGTTTGCCCATCACCTGATGTAAAGTTTAATCCCCAGCTTGGGGGTTGTCTCAAAGATACATGCATGTGTGATTGTGTCAAAGCCCTAGGGCAGATCACAATAGGCAGCATTCACTGTCTTACCTTCCACCAGTCTTATCACATGGAATCAATGCTGTGACAACATCAAAGATCACCTGTAGCATGACCCTGCACATACACCTTCCTAATATGGTGGAATGCACCGTTCCTGTACAACGTATTTACCTGACTTGGGGAGGGACAGGACCTAATGCATGCCTGTATAGAGACATCCTGACTCTCCTTGACTGTGAGGTAGACCAACATGTCATCATTGACCTCTTCTACATGTATAGTAGTAATATTCCAGGTGTATGCAACAGACCTGTGTGAGTTGTTGCTGATACATCAGGTCTATTACATCTGATAGATGTCCTCAGAGAGGTTGTCGAGGGCAAGCATGATGACAACATTATCATCTTGTAGAACTTGAAGAGGTGAAGGCATTTGAATGTGGTATTCAGTCATCACTGTCAGCTGTAGCCATAAACAGCTATACCACCAAATGGTTGTACCAGTGCATGACATATGTGGCATCTCACAATGCTGAAATGTGTGATATGACATATGACATATATATCAGGTCCAGTAATCAGGTCAATACACCAGTGTGTCTGCTAGACCTTTGTTTGCCTCTTAGTTAAGTGATGGACATCACAGATGACATACACAAACAACTGCCTGAAGGACTACAGCTTGTCAGCTAGCACTGACTCCAACTGTGATATTAGTGTAATACACACAATATCAACACATAACAGAGACTGCTGCCACAGCCATGACAACAACTGCATTTATGAGACATATGGAAGGATGTGTTGTATCAGGAAACAGGCATTCAATCCAAGTAGAATGTGGACATCACACCCTATAATCAGACCAATAGGTATGTGACCTGTGTCCTGGGGTAGAGCTTAAATGGTACATCAACCAGCATGTGAGCACAGTCCTCACTACTCCCTTGACTGCAATACAAGTACTGGGTATGTGAAGGACATGCACATCAGAGGGCATACAGATGTCATGGACCCAGCCCTTATCACATCAATAATTGTGTGCAATGCACCCTTCTTGATGTACTGCCCTACACATCTTCTAGTGATGTATAGCTGAAGTGTACAACCTTTCTCACACTGTGCTGTCACACAACTCATTAGCCATAACCTATGTATTCTTTCTGTGGAATATACATGACTGTCTGATGGTCCAGAACACCAATCAAGTTGTTACAGCAAGTGCATGTGTGCTACCTGTTCACCTTATGTACACAATGCATACATAGGTGTTTCACAACATTAATGGCATGTATATCATTTGTGGCAGTATGAATTGTGCCATAGATATATGCCATGTACATAAGGCAACTAGCCTGTAGTGTCCATACTGTCACATACAGGTATAACAGTGTCCCTCCTAACACCTCCTTCAGATATTACAGTACCAGGACAGTATGTGTTGTTACCCTCATAGAGTGTGAATGTATCATACTATTTGTCCAGAGTTTGTGTGCAAGCTTATCTGTTACCACTTCACATCAAACAGGGTATATCAGATGCATGGGATTAATGGTGATATTATTCATATATTGTACATGATTGTGGTTGGTTCTTGTAACATTTGTCAAGATCCTTTACCTGTGGCCACCATGCTGGAGACGTCTGCTAGTAGTACACTCGTATTGAGGTATATCAGTTTTCACAACTTTCCCATATGCATCCTACCTCACTTGTATGTCAGATCCCTGATAAATGTATTCTGGATTATTCATGTAAGGATCCTTATCTCACACACACACATCCTCCCCATTGTTATGTCACCTTGTCTGACTGTCACTGACAACACACTTTCACTGTACAGTCCACACTGTACCATATAGTTTGCTTGGTGTTGCTGCTACAGCCATCTTCCATTGACATGCCCTCCTGTACTGTACATGCAGGAGTTTTACCTGTACTCTTTCTCTGTGCTCATTCCTACAATTCATCTGTGTGTCCCTATTCAATACACACACTTCCCCTGAGTGATCATTTTACATGGCAGTCCCATGTCCTGTTACACATCATTAACACAGCTTCAGTACAGAATGCCAGGAATGGGATATCATAATACTCATCACCATAGGTACACTGTCATGTATTGTGTTTGGACTATATACTTCACATTCATACCTCTCAACTGTCCAGATATTCCCAGGATGTCCAGATGCTTTCCATATCAAATATGTGGCTTTCTGCCGTATCACTGGGATGGCCTCTGGACTGATGTGACTCAGTATTACAGACATTTGGATGCATACCTCTCGACTGCCCTAATTGGTGCAGAATTTCCAGGTTTTGTGTCATATTTGTGATCTTTTCCTCATAACATGTTGTTTTCCTGGCAAGTCATTGGCATGCCATTGCAGAGTACAGTCAGTAACTGATGAATGACATTTGAGTTTCAAACTATGTGCTTTTCAGAAAGTTCATGCTAATGTACAACCTACATATCAACTTTATCAATTTGGACATGGAATACTAACAATCTGTCCATATTTATGGCCCATTGTTCCCCATTTTTATAGCTTTGTCCACATTTCTAAGAGGTTGAGAGAGTTACATTCAAACACATTCTCATGTGACATCTCTTGTCATATATGTCCCTATTAGTGGTTATTTGTCTTCTCTTTAAGTTAGCCTCTGTGCAGATATGTTGCAGTAACAGAATGGCAGCTATTTGTGCAGCCATACCATTTTTTAGAATGTCCAGATTCTGACTAATATTTTGGGTCTATTTCTCTTACAATTTTGTTTTTTTTTCTGGCAAATCATTGGTAAATTATTTAGGGCTGAAGTCAGAAAATAGTGACAGAAATTTCAGACTTCATACCCTTCATAAAATTCATGCAAATGCAAAATCTGCAATTCTATTAACTTTTTAAGTTTGAAAGATCAATATTTAATAAGTGTTTTCCTAGTTTTCATCCTTTATCCCCACATTATTTATGGCTTTTGTCCATATTTCTTGCTCTAAGAGTTTGAGAAGTTTGTGTACAGCCCCGGTGATCATTGTGGTATTCCATGCAAATCTACAGACTGTATGTGCTCTCTTTTGCACAGAATTGACATCCATGTTCACTTGCAAGGTTTTGCAGCCAGCAGTACTGTTGCAAGCCACAAACCTAGGTTAGGCATACTGCTCCTCATTAATATGCATTGCAGCTGCCGTGTGCTGAGCACTATCACCATAGCATGTAAACTCCATGAAGGCTCTGAGCAAAGTCTACACAGAGTTTATTGAATCTGCATGTTTAACTTAATAAAAAACATATTCAGTCATATCCATATTTAAATTTTTGTATCCCTTAATTTTGTCTAAATAATGATTCTCATCTAATTTAGTCCATAATGCGTTGATTCTTTTACATTTCTAAAGACATGCTCAGCAGTATCTTCTTTATGATAATTATATATTCTTTCACTTATTTTTATATGGCAGGTTTGCTTTGACTGGTGATTTCCTTATCACCAGTTTCCAAAAAATCATGACATTCTACTCTTTTTAAATCAAACATTTCTTTCTTTTATAGCTCTGATTTTCACTTCCTCCAATTTTTTCCATTGTTGTACGTAAACATATTTCACCATTACTTTTTTATACCACTTTGTTTTTTCATCCTCTAAATCTTCTATACTTATGTTTCACACTACAGTTTTCTCTTGATATGCTTTCATTTCTTCATTCATATACTCTTTTGCAACTTTTCGTCATATCCCATAGTTTTGTATTTGTTTTCCAATGATAGACTTATTAAATTACAATTGTTTCCTTTAACCATTTAAGTATTCTATATAGATGTAATGAAACTGCAAATACCACTGGATTTAGAAGTCCTAGCCACCATCCACTTCTGCTACATAAAGCACTCTTCTCTTTACAGGATTAAGGGAAGATCCTCATATAAAGGGGGAAATAGTATTAATAATACAGTTTTCAATTGACAGTAGCATGCTAAACACTAACTATATATGAATCATTTTCTAATACAAAAGAGTTAAGCAAAATAAACTTTTTTGAAAGAAAGATGAAAAGTTCTCCAAAAAGCACATATTTTTGATTTTTTTTTATAATGTTTTCCCATTGTAGTAATACATCTTGTTTTCCAAATGTAATACCTAATAACTTTATTTCTTGAGAATTAAATTCAATACCTTTAGTCCTACCTTCATGCCCTAACCCTTTTCTTTTTTCTGTTTCCGACACATACCAATTTCATCTAAACACAAATTCAACTTGCTTATAACTTCTTCCATTTCATGCAAATGTTTAGTAACTAGAATGATGTCATTTGCATATGATAACATTATAGGTAAATCTGTGCCTTTTTTGTTCTATATCTAACATTACCATCTACTAAATTAATATAACTAGTTACTGCATTAATAACTAACAAAATATTATGTTACTAAAAATATGTCCATGCCTTATACCTCTTTTAATACTTATTTCCTCACTCATCATCCATTAATCAAAACTTTAATTTTGTTCAGTGTATATACTATAACACACACATCTTATTTTTATGCTTAAATTATAAGTTTTAAATATATCCCATACCATATTATTTTGAATATTGTCAAAAGCTTTGCTTAAATCTCCTACCATAAAGTATTTTCTTGTCTAGTTAGTATGTCATCTACAATTTCTCTAATAATCATTAATAATTCTTGACATTTAATATATCCTTGAGTTTTAATTCCATTCTTTTCTGTAGTATTTTCATAAAGATTGTATAATTATTCAGAACAATAGGCCTTCAATTTCTTATATCTTTTCTCTCATATTTTTTCCATATAACTTTATAAATATCACTACATAATCCCTTATACTTAAGTCCTTCGTTAAACCACTCTTTTAATACTTTTGTGAAATGCATCTTTTGACTTACTATCATGTTCTTATACATTTGATATTCTAAGCCATCCAGACTCTCTGCTGTATGCACATTTACTTGTCTTAATACTATATCCAGTTCTTCTAATCTTATATTTTTTCCAAATCTATATTTTTTGCTCAGAGAAAGTATTTACTTTCCATGATATCCTTTGTTCTTTAATAATATCTTTAAATAAATCTTTTATATAATCTAAACATATTATATCTCTTTGGTCTTTCTGTACTATAAACATATTATATCTCTTTGGTCTTTCTGTACTTTCCCCTTTTGTCGGTTGATTCTCTCATTAAATTGTCTTCCTTAACTGTTTTATTTAAGTAAGGAGCTGTCTCTTCTTTTTTACCTTGTAAGAAACATATTTTTAATACAACTGATTTTTTTCTTGATTCATTGAATATATCTCATATTCTTTCTTGAAATATTCATTTTCATTCATTCCTAAATTTGCAAGAAGTTCTTCACTTAACTTTTTCACTTCCTTTCTTTTTTAACTTGCCATCCTTTGCAACATTTTTTATATTTCTTTTTAAATGACAGCCACCATTCAGACCAGTTTTTTTATAGAACTGTTACATATTTGTGCGATCATCCCTAATTCTAACTTTCTTTTTTCATCTTCACTTATCCACTCAACTTCATTAATTCTTTTTAGACCTTTGTCCTATCTTAACATTACCAACTTTGTTTATGAATTCTATCCAGATGTCTTTATGGTCTGAAAAAACAATATCTAACATATCTTAATTTCTTATTTCACATCCTTCTGAAAGTCTACCTGTGTTCTATATATTCTTCTGCTATAGGTCCATAAATGTCTCTTCCATAATCTTATCTTCCCAATCTCATAATTTCTATAACTATTTTTCATCATTCCCTTTCTTTTTGTTTCTCAAGTTGCAATTGAAGTCTCCTATTATAATAATGTCCGTATTAATAGCAATGTAATTCAGTATTAAGACAAATGTATAGTCTTTTCTTTACTAGTTACATATGCATATAATGCAATTATTCTAGACTTTATCCCCCCATCTAATATCAGTAGCCATAATACTACCCATTAAAATGACAGTACTATCAAGCACCTTAACTTTGTTTTCATAATTATTGCTATTTCTGAACATAAATCTTGTCCTAAATTCCAGCATATCTCATTTAGACATTCTGTTTGAATTCTTTCTTCTTTTATTAAAATCTTGCATCTGTTAGTATAATGATATCACTAAGTAACTGAATTCCTGAAAAGCGATAAAACCACACACAAAGCCTTGAGGAAAGCCAAAAAAACATGGACACCACCAGTTAGTGCTTTCGTTCACTTATGACTTTGGCAGTCAGGAAGGAACACCAGAACTAGTGATTTTAGCTAACAACAGCATTCTTGAACATGTCTTCAAACAAGTGGATAACCCTTTTTCAGACATTGGTGAACCTTCTGGGGACTTTTCTGTAAGTACTATTAGCAGCGATAATACTGCTTTGGATTTGGCTAACTGCAAAAAAGCTATTTTTGAACTTGAAAAACTTACAGTAAAATGTATCTTGAAGTAGAAATTTCATATTTACAAGAGTGCATAAAACTTAAATGTGTGCCATAAGGTCCATGGACTTCTAGATTTCCAAATTGTGCATCATATGGTGATGCTTTATATATAGAATTAATGAACTTATTTAATACAGACATTAATATGATGCAGATTCTTGCAACTCATTATCGATGAGAAATTGAGAAAGTTAAAGACGTTATGCATGAATTAGAGACATGCATTAAGTGTCATTCTTGTTTTTGTTCCCTCCATCACTTGTATTGTGGTATTGGAGCCAAAGCCAATAGGCAAAGAGCTTCAGTTGCATCAAAAAAGTAAGCTTAACTTAAAAGAGACATGCTAGCATATGCTAATCACACTGCTTATGTTATACGAGACATTGGTGGCCGTTCGGATAATATGAACAGCATTGAGAATAATTTGAACAACAGGGTGATTAATAATGTGGAAAACACAAGTGACAATGCTGGGAACTGTGCTGAGAACAGTAACACCACTGCATGTATAGAACTGTTACTTTCAAATGTAACTACAACAAATGCAGGTATGAACTCTGCATCTAATTCTAGTTATGCAGAGGTAGCATCAACGTATGAAAATTCCAGCAATTCTAACAATACAGGTTCTTTTTTAATGGACCAACCAGGGAACAAAATGTTCCAACCAGACACAAACAAAGGGCAAAGGGAGGGGGAATAATAATAATAATAAGTTGTAACACCAGAGGACTTTTCAAATATGGGACTTGATGTGTTAAACCTTTCTACTGAGATCTTGTCTGATCATGTCATTTCAGTTTTGAAAAAAAGTTTTTTCATTTATTCCTGGCTATTCAGTAAACATTGCCAAACCTATCTCTGAATTTAAGCTTTACTTGAGGAAGTTGAACTTAAGCTATATTATGCATGCTGTAGTTAGGGATGACATTTTAGTGCTGACAAACCTAAAAAACGTAATACTTTTAATCCACCCTTACATAGTACCCTTCAAGTTTTTCATGACTTATGTGAAAATTACTCCAGAAATATCAAATGTGATCATAATATCTATAACTTTAGTAAAGAGGAATACAATGCTTTGATTACATTGGCCAAAAATAGAGAACTGAGAGTCAAGATAGCTGACGAGAGGGGTATGATTGTAGTCATGAATACAAGTGACTACATATGGTCTATTGAAGACATGTTTAAACAGTGATGTTACATATAAACAGGTTGATTTTGCCTTTATTAAGAAAAGCTATTTGAAGTTAGATATCACACTGTTTGATATGTTTTGTCAAGGTGAAATTGATCATGAATCCTATAGTTTTTTTACAAGTTGAGCATCCTAGAATGGCAGCGTTTTTTGGAATGCCCAAAGTACAAAACCGTTGCACAAATCCACCTTTTAGACCCATTATATCTGCTAAGTCCAAAACTGAGGCAATTTCAATATGGTTGGATTATATTTTAAATCCAGTGGTTCAAGCTTCCAAATATTATTTATGTGATTCATGACATTTACTTGAAATTTTGAAGAATTTAGTGCTACCATAAGGGCAGTTTTATTTTGCCTCTTTAGATGTTAATTCTTTATATACATGCATTAATCAGGATGTGAGGCTTGAATTTGTAAGGGAATATCTGACTAAGAATGCAAATTTTGACAACATTAAGGTTAATACCATTTGTTGTCTTATGGAACTCGTTTTGGACAACAACTTTTTTAAGTTCAATAATCAGCTCTTTAACCAAACCTCAGGTTTGGCTATGGGAGCAAGGGTTGCCCCAGCTTTTGCCAATTTAGTCATGACAACTTGGGAAATTAAATTTTTGGCAAACCACTCTGAGGCAGATAAGATGTACACATATTATCGATACATTGACAATTGTTTTTGCTGTGGATAGGAGATTATGATGATTTTGTTTCCTTGGTCAGCGATTTGAATAACACTAACAATTTTCTAATGTTCAGTATTAGTGGCTTTGGTAAAAGTTTGGATTTTTTAGATATACATTTAATGTAGGATCTACAGCATAATTTGTTTACCAGTAGCATTTGCAGAAAATCAATTTTTGTCAATCAATACCTGCATAGGGATAGTCTGCACCCACCCCACATGAAAAAGGGTGTAGTCAAAGGTCAAATTATAAGGTTCAGTCATCTTACTTCAGATAATGACACATTTTTTTAAGGGGCTTGTTAAATTGAGATCTTTTTTGAACTTAAAGGTTACAATAATTGTTGACTTAAAGGAATAGAAAATTAAGTTATTATGTTATGCGATAGCATTGCATGTCCTATTTTAAGGACCAATGGTATTCTAGCTAATATTAGTAACACAATGTGAGAGCAGACAACTTTTGTCTTGTTTTTCCTTTACCCATATTGAATGAGATGTAGGTTATAAGAGATATCATTAAAGAAAATTGGAAGATTTTATTGTGTAATACTAATGTTGCTAAAATTGTAGGAATATGGCCAAAGCTTACTTAAAAAAAAGGCTAATATTAAGAACATGTTAGAATTTACAGCAGAGGTTGAAAATATGGTACTTTTTCTTGTATGAACTGCAGGCAATGCAGATTCATTAATAATTCTTCCTCAGTTAGATTTAAACATCTTAATAGGACTATTTGGCCCAAAGGATATTACACGTGCAATAGTGAAAAAGTGGTATATGTGGCTATGTGTCATTTTTGTCCAAGTTTTTATATTGGGAAGACTACCAGATGTCTGAAATTAAGGATATATGAGCATTGTTTGGCAGTAAAAAAGAAAATATCTTACCAATGCTTTAGCCAGGCATGTCACAGTATGTGCAGAATATAAACATTTTTTTTTATTCTTGATATTGTGTTGTATAACGACTTTTCTGGGAATTACAGTTGGAATGTAATCAGTCCTTTTGGCAAATATAGCTGGCTGCTGATCATGCACCAGGCTTAAATGAAAGCATCGATCTTAACTGCTTCTTGCAGATAAAATGACTTAAAAGTATATGTTTAGATTATGCTATGATGATCTTAGATTACTTTATATTATGTTTTTTAAATTTATAATAGTATTTGTTCTATATATATATTTTTTAATTATTGGAAGTTGTTTTTTATTTATTCATTTAAGTCATGTGACATTCAAAAATGTTTTTTAAATATTTCTTTAGTGGGTGTGTCAGAGTTTTCTGATGAAGTTCATGTCAATAAAGTTAATGAAAGTGCTAATTGGTGGTGTCTGTGTTATTTTGGCTTTTTTCAAGGCTTTGTGTGTGGTTATAATTAAATCACTATAACATTTTACTCTAATTTATAATAGCCAGTATTCTAACTATGCTCTTAAAATTGTTAACATTCAGTGCTAATATCCTGCAATTACCAGTATTTCTATTTAGAAAAATGTTTTAAGGAAAAAATAAAACCCTCACCCTTTTCCTTTCTTTTCTTCGTGTTTAATCCAATAAATTTTCTCTTTCCTTCTCTTACTGTTTTACCTTTAGGATTTTCACTATATTGCAGGTAATATCTCCTTCATCACTAGCTTCAGTACCTTTTTATATATTTTATTTATTTATTGTTTATTTATTTATTGATTTATTGACATTTGATTACTGGAAGTCAGACTGGGTAGAAGCCCATTTTAAGTAAAGGCCAAGGGAGAAAAAGCTTCAATTTATTGCAAAACATTTTAAGTACAATAATTTTACAATCTTAAATAATAAGAATTACATTTTTGATGTGCCATACTTTTATAATCCTTTTTTCAACTGTTTCTCCTGCAATTGTTTCTGGAGGAAAGCTCTTACCTCTGCTGGAAAAGTTCCTAAAGATGAAATAACACTGTCCCATACTTCATATCTTTCTATTTCTCTTTCTTCCTCAGAGAAAATCCTAACATTCTTTTCCTGATATTCCATTTTTTTCTTTTGCTGTTGAATAAGTTTTTGTCTTACTATCTCCTTTTGTATCAAAATGACCTCATTGTTGTGAATTTTGTCCATTATATCTCCCTATGCCACATCCTTGCCATTGTCAGGTTCACTTTCCTCACATAATTTCTCTAATAAAACATCCTGCAACCCTCCCAACTGGAGAGTTATAATAATACATCCCTCATCACACTGGTTCTCTTCCAGGAATAGCTGTTACTGGAAATTCACTTCTGAATCTGAAAAAAGCTCACCTTCTGCTGTTTCAAAAATATCTGTAGAAAGCTCAACTGTCTTTCTACTATCATCTCCAACCACTGAAATACCATCAGATGGCATATATACCTTCTCTGTCATTTCACCAGCCTCAAACAGAGATACAGAAGGCTCAACTACCTTCCCTTCTCTTAGCTCCTAACACATTTCTAAGCTAATTTGAAGGCTCAACTGCCTTCTTCTCTCCAAATCAACCCCAAACAGCTCTCTTGACTCCACTGCTGTAAATCACTGCTTCTCTGAGTTGCCACTGGCCCAGGAACAGAAGAAGGAAGTGAGTAGATCAAACACCTCCTCTCAGCAACTCTGAAAATAGTAGAGTATTTTTATTGACAGACATCATTCATATATATAAAATTATTTACATTATTTAAAATTATTTACACTTTACATATTTACATTATTTACAATTATTTACACTTTTCATATCACATAAAGATATATTAATGAATGCTTCCCCAACCCCTTTTTCTACAACCAAAAGCATATTTTTTAAAATTTCTGCTAGAGTCTATTTCCTGTCAAACTTAATTTCATTCAGTCTTTCAGTCCATAATGTCCATGATACATAAAATATTATTTTGTCCAATTTTCTAAAATAATCTTGTTTTTTCTCACTGTAGTAATCAAACTCAATCATGTCCATGTTTATTTGATCAACCTTTCTAATTACCACTAAAATGTTATTTTTACATATGTTTTCCCATAGTTTATTCATGTTTCATATTCACCAAAACTAATACATATTGTTGTTTTCTTTTGCAAGGCATATTTTCCTTAACAAGCAGATTACTTATTGATAGTCTCTTTAGAGAATCCTTATAGTTATGCATACTTTTATACCATTTGTATCTCATTGTTATTGCTGTCTTTGTTTTATGTCTAAATGTTTCCAGGATCATTCATATAACGTGTTCTCATAATATTTACCTATTTGTCTTTTCTATTCTTTCCAGTTTCATTCACATTCAATTTCCACAATATAATTTTATTTTGATACTCCTTTGCCTCTTCATTCATCACAGAGTTAAACCTTTTCTTCATTTCTACTTTTTCCCCAAAACCTTTATAATTATAGTATATAATACTATCTGTCAAATTCTTATTTTCATTGGAATAAGCTATTATAGCTCTATATAAGTTCAAAGATGCTGCATGTACTAACAGATTATGGAGAGACAGGTTCATAACCCAGATACTGCCCATGCTATGGAACAGACTTCCCATACATGTCAAGCAGAGCACCTCGCTGACCCTTTTCAAGAGAAATCTTGAGTGGGTGGGAAACAGAAAATTCACCCTGGGGATAACTCCAGTGGCTCTACTCAACAGAGACACTCGGAACTAAGATTGGGTGGAACTATGCCAGGGTAACACTATGGCTAGGCTTGTGAAGGCTTTAGGACTATTAGCCTAGTACACACCTATGAACCTATGAACATATAGGTGTTAGCTAAGTATGCTATTTTAGAAATAAAATAGAATTTATTAGATATACCTTCTTCCTATATGCGACTGTAAATATTTTCCAAAATATACATATTTCTTTAATTTCTTGGAACACCTTTTCCCATTGCTTATTCATTTGTTCTTCTAAGCCAAATACTATTCCTAATACTACTATGGATTTCTCATTAAATTTTATATTTCATATATTTTCTTCACAACCAGAACCCTTACTTTTTTCTTCATTTATGTGTAAACCTATATTTTTAATAAAATATTTAATTCCTTACTTGTTTCTTTTACATTTCTATATTCATAGTGATTAATACAATATCATCAGCATATGTATACATTATAGGCAAATGTGCACCTTCTGTTATCCTATATGCCGCAAAATCTGACTTTTTGTTAATTTTATTGACTATAACATTCATGACTAAAGAAAACATGATGTTACTAGCTAGATTCTTCTCATAAACTGATGTTTATTATCTGTATTATTTTCTTACTTATATTATAAACTTATAAAATTTCCCAAATAGAGTCGTATTGCATTTTGTCAAATGCCTTACTTAAATCTCCTATCATGATCTTTGCTGCCACCTTCTTATTTATCATATCATCTACTACTTCTTTTATAATCTGTAATAAGTCTTGACCTCCTTTTGTCTTTCTACCACATATTATTTGGTCAAATAACTTATCCATTTTATTTGTTAACCTTTTAGTTATTATTCTCATCAGTATTTTATAATCAGTGTTATTTAAAATTATTGGTCTCCAATTCTTTATATCCGCTCTTTCATTTGTTTCCATATGAATATTACTATAGCTGTGCAAATTTCTTCATCTATTATTCCCAAATCTAACCATTCATTCACTACCTCTAAAAACATTACATTTTGCCATATTTTCATTTCATTATACATATGGTATTCAATACCATCTAACCCCGTTGCATTATTTATTTTAATGTTTTAGTACATCATTTAATTCTTCCAAAGTTATCTTTTGTTCCAAACTTTAACCAATATATTAAGTCCATACATTTTGACTTCAAATTGTTTCTTTATTCATAAATGATTGTTTTATATGTTCTTTAAAAATTCAACATATACCTTCTTGTGTTGTTACTTTCTTTCTTTCTATATTCTTTAACGCCCTTATTATTTTCTTATTTTGTTTCATCAATTTACTTACATTGGGTGCTATATCTTCCTTTTTTCCTTGAAAGCAATATTTATGTTTATGTAATAATTGTTTATCCTTGCTTGATTTATTTCATATAATTCTTTCAATTTTTTCATGAAAAGTTCTTTCTTTATCAATTCTCTATGTTTTATTTAAATTTTTAATGTTTTATATTTTTCTTTTTCTTTTTTCTTATTAATAGATTCTAAGAAACACTTTTTATATTTTTCTTTAAATAATATCCAGCTTGTCCAATTTTCATAAAACATTATCATATTTATATGATCTTTCTATAACTTAACTATTTCTTTCCTATTTTCTTGCTTTATTTTTTATCCATTCTTTTAATTCATTTCCCTATTTGTATACACTCTTCTTTTTCATCTATTTTATCCAAATCACTATATGATCTGAAAAAAATCCTGTATGTTGTATTCCTTTCTGTATTATTTTTATATAATCTAATATAAAAATAATCAATTTCAGTTTTTATTTCACTTCTTCTATAAGTCCAATGTATATTATCCCATTTATATAATTTTCCACATTTCATTATTTCATTTACTACTTTAACATCATTATTATTTCTCTTATCTGTTCTTAAGTTACAATTAAAGTCTTATATTATTATATCCATGTTAACACAGATGTAATTCAAAATCTTTTTAAACAAAATCTCTTTTTCTTTTTTTTTTGTAAGATAAGCATATATAACAATAATTCTATAGACATTCTATTCCACCTTACATCTAATACTATAATATGTCCTAATTCAAGAATGGTAACATGTAATATCTTAATACTTTTTCACACTATACATATCCCAGAACAAGCATTTGTTCTCATTATCCAAATGATAGACGCATCCCATAGATTGTCAGTTTGTTTCCTTCCTTTCTTCTTCCACATATATTTATTATGTTAATAATCTAATATCCTCTAATACAATAATATGAGCATTTACTACGATGCACCATTCCAGGATTCATATTCTTCTCTTAACATTTTTCGTATTATTATTAACATTTAAAACTGAGATCTTCAGTCTGTAAACAGAAGATAATGTATGTTTCTCATCCTTTACCTTTTTTGTTTTCTTTGTGTAATTACTTTCTTTTCCTTTTTTTCACTCTTTTCCCTAAAGATTTTTTTTCTTTCTCCTTACTGTTTACCAGTCCACATATTCTTATTTGCTTGTATCCACTGACCCCTCTTCTTTTTATTTCTCTCCTTCTGTTATGTTTATTTTTTATATTGTGTGTCTCAATCTACCCTTCTTGTTCTTTCCCTTTATTTTTATCCTGTTCAACATTTTGTACAACTTCTTTATCCATAGTTTGCACATTTTCTTCACACTCTAATGATGGGTGTCCAGAATGACTTCATTTGTTGCATTTTAAATCACATTTTTTGCATCTTGACCAGTTTTGCCACATATAAAGCACTTTCTTTTATCACATTCACTCACTAAATTATCAGCTTTTCTACAGAAAAATACAGGTTTTAGGCTATCACCTATATTTAAAAAAAAAACTCTGTTACCATTAACATTAATTACACTGGGAATATGCATCACGTTATCATTCTTCATCTTTACTATAACCCCACATTCCCATCCTCCAGTCCTTAAACCTATTTCATTATAACTCTTTGTAGTATCCATAAAGTCTTTACAAAAGCACAATAAATGTTCTTTTAAATCTTCAGTTTCAATTTCAGTTCTGAATTGAACTGTAATTCTTTTTTTTTGTCTTTCTATAGAAGGTTTGTACCACAAAACCCGACCATGGATTGTTATTCTTTCTTTGTTCATATTTTTCTATAAAAGTTTCCATGGCCTGCCCTGTTTCAAATATTATGCCACAAAATGCCTCTTTATTGAAAAGAATAAATGCTTTTAGCTCTTTTGCAGTTATGCCCAATGATCCTAAAATATAAGGGTTCCATAAATTTGTCCCAAAGTATTTATTTTTAGGCGTAACTGTTTTGTATCATACCATCGGTCTTTTGTACTGCCTTAAATGTCAAACCATCAGTTTTCCTTTCAAATGTCACTGCAGCATAAATCTTCTGTGAAGACATATTGCCTGCAACATTCTCCATGTCTCTGGCAGTATTAACTTCCTATCTCTCTTGTGTTAGCAGGGTTATCCAACAAGAAGCAGCCTTCTGCTTCCTTCTAACACAGAGTCACCCCTATGCATAACATCAGTCCAGGACATAGTGCTGTCTTCTGCAAACTCCTTTTCCTTTATAAAGGAAATCAAAGTAGTGTCATCCAAAACGTCATGTAACACAGTAACCAGAGTCTCAGTATGGTCAAAAGATGCTAATCCTGATAACTGGATTGTTATACCTATAAAGTAATTGTATATATTGAGCTCTGTTATAGCATTAGGCCGATGTAAATAGTGTACATAGTTATTTAAGATGTTATATACAAATACTATGCAATTTATTCAAATGTGTTTGAAAAATAAAAAAAAAATTGAGGAAAAAAAGATGCTAATCTTCATTCTGCATACCATCATCAGTCAGTCAGCATCTCTCTATTAGTTACCTGCTCTGCCAGCCATACCTCTCAACCTTGTAGAGCAAGAAATCTGGACAAAGCCATACATAAAAGTGGGACAAAGGCCCAAAAATAGGACAATTTTTAAACATTGCTCTTACAAACTTAAAAAATTGATAGAATAAAAGCTTTTGCATTAGCATGAATTTTCTGAAGGATGTGAAGTCTGAAACTCAAATGTTTGTCATCATTTTTAAACTTCAGTCTTTAATAATTTACCATTAATTAGCCAGAAAACTACAATTTTATGAAATACGGACCAAAAACATGTGGCCAAAATCTGGACACTTTGTGAAAATCTGTACAGTTTAGAGGTATGCTGCCAGCTTGGCCCTTCTTCCAGCTAACAGCAGTCCTTTATGTTCTAAGAGGATGTGTATGTGTGGGGAGCTATTATAAAAATACATAGCATACTTATGAAGCATAAAAAAATAAGCCAGCTATACATATCTGCCCAGTACTATAAATTACATGATATTTTCAAGTACCACCCTTTTACCACATCCAGACTTTCATTTTTAAATGCATCTTTTGCATCCTGTTTCTTATTGTACAACATTTCCTGTCTTCCATTTACAAACAAACCATAAGCAAATTTTATCCATTCTATAGTCTACATAACTTGCAAATTTTATACAATTTCCATAACAATCACATCCATATTCATATTTTCAAATGACTATCTTTCTGTGGCATGCCACCTGAAACCTGAAACTGTGTACTTTATTACAGTTTAAAAATATAAATGCTATTATTTTTTTTTTTATTTTCCACTGAGCAAATATTTTGTTTCTTCAGAAAATTTATATTTCATGGAAGTTTAACTGCGACTTATTTAAAATTGTCAAAAATGACCATTCTGATATTTTAACTCTATATACCAATTTTAATCAGTTCTTTTATAATTTATGGCACATTCTGCCACGCTCGATATTCTAATACTATAGGTTAATACCATACCTTCCTATTCTGAGGATTTTGTACTGTATTTAATTTGAACAAATGAACCTTATTTCAGTTTTTCTGTGTATCTCCCTCAATTAACAGCATTCTTCTTTTCTGTGCTGCACAGCTTCCCAAAATACCATCTAATTTCTTCATTTATCTATTGAATAAAAAGCATCATCACACGTAATCTTCCACAACATAGAGAATATATTTCTTGATGCAGGAAAATAGCGTTGATCAACCCAAACCTCCCTCTTCTTTTGAATCATATAGCTCCCATTTTGTAGGATTCAACTATGAACTCCAGATAAATTAAAAAAGGTAGACACTAGTAATTTTATTTATTTTTGTTTTGAGGAACATACACACCTTCCTTCTTCCCCAGCCACAGACATATCTAAATAGTCTCACTTCTCATTGCTTAGCTTAAATGTTTTCCAAAAGTTAATAATTTCTCTAGAATTACCCATGACACATCATGCCTTTGTTTTTACACCATGTCTATTCTTTCAATTTATGTTTCCAGTACCACAAACTCAAACTGTTGATAGCATATCATTGCAATCCTAACACAATTACACCTTCCTCTACATTTACTTTCCTTCAGCGTTGACTATGCAGTTTTTCAACACCACGTTATAACTGTGTGTGCTAAATGTAACTATAATGGAGTTTGGATTTGATACTGCATTTGTCTGAGTCTCGATTATAAACTTATATTCCCTTGTTTATAACATATAAAAGTCCCTCTTGAAGGTCTTGTGCTTAAGGAAGATAGCCAATAAGAAAAGTATCATTTGTTTCCATCATTCTATAATGCAATATATTATTATTTGGTTAAGAATCGATAAAAATTATATGATGATCATTTAATATTTAGAGAAATTTTAGACAGTTTGTAGAGAAATTAAAAGTAAGGTAGTGTAATACAAACAGGAATTGCAATATGAAGTGAGGAAAAACAGGCTTATGGTATATTTAGAGAGAAAGTCAGGGAAGAGAATTTGATAGAAGTAAGGAAGTAAGTAAAGAAAGGAGAGTAAGGACGTATAAGGAATGAAAAGATACATGTTTACATTTAGGGATTTAGTATATCCTGTTTTTTGAGCATAAACAGAGCCAGATTTTAGAGTCAGATTTTAATCTGACATCCTTCTAAGATGATCATATTTCTCAGTATTTTAATCTGCTTACCTCAATTTTCTTAAGTGTATTTTTTGCATTATTGTGTTTCATCTTTACTGTCTTCCTGTAGATAAAATGATCTGCTGAAGTTATTTTTGAGTAGAATGAAGCTGGATGTGTGGATTTTGTAGTGTTCATTGTTAAACATTCAAAGGAGCTGATTACAGGAAAATTAAGTATTCTTAAAGTCCAGAGTTGTACTGAATATAGTTGCTATTACTATGATGTTGTTGTGGTTATTGTCAATATTATTATTAAAAGACAACTCCAACCTTTATCACATAATATCAAAAATGGTCTGTCATAATTTACAATTTCTGCTGAGCATCTCCCAGAGACTCCTACATTTTGACCATCTCGGATCACCTTCTGATTTCTGTTTTCTGTTTTTGAAGTAAATCTTGAGTAGAGACTGTATACTGATACATTTTTTAGATGTGAGAATTTGTGCTATTAAATTATTTAACTCTTATTTGTATGATGAAGTGTACAAGTTGTATGATTACTCTTAAGGAAAACTTATCCAGAGATCGCCTTCAGGATACATTAACTATCTAATCTCATTTGAAAAAAGTTTTAAATTTTGTATGAAGGTTGAACTTTTACCAATTTTAGCTTCTAGTCTCGGTATACTAGCTTGACAAAAATATTTATCTTACTACATCTTTAGCTAAATAAATAGATTAGTTTCAAACCAAACTAAATGCCTATGATGGTCATTGAAAATAGCAAAAAATATTAAATCTTAAGATAAAAAATAAAATGTTGGCTAAGTGTAATCCTTCTCTAAAATACATGATGAATTTTATTTTCAGATAAAATATAATGCACATCAAGGATGTAATTATTCACTAATATATCCTGGTGTGTTAAAAATGTTATAGCTATATACAGAGGGTTTGTGATATTGGCTGCATCTGAAAGGTATATTATATTTATGTGGGAAATAAAATTTGCAAATATGAGCTGCTGTACTGAGCCACAAATATTAAGCTGGGTTCTATCTAGAGATTCTCCTTTCTAAGTAGGCAGAATATGGGCAATTGCTGATGCAATTTAAATACTCCACTAGTTCCTTCCTTATAGGAACTAGTCAATCACCAAGATTGTTTACTGCAAGAGGTAATATTCAGCTTACTGAGGGGACAGTCAAACTAAACCCCCACCTGTTATGATGACAAACAGACTGCCTCCTTCTCAGTGGATCTTAGATGCAGAAGTAAAATTTTCTGCCATCTTTCAAGAGAGCCTACTCTGAATAAATAGAACTTGTAACTTTTATTCAACTTAAGTATGTCGCCTTTTATGGTGCTACAGTCTTAGGACCACAGAAAGAAAGAGAGGGAGAGAGAAAGAAAGGGGAACTGTCAGAAAGATGAGTGATTTCTGAATGCATATCTAACATGCTGAACCTGGGCAACTTTAATTGCAGAGTAAGGTTTAGGGAAGAAAATAAAATTAATATAATGACTGGAAATATTTTAAATGATTACTGAATCAGCAGTCATGAAGAATGATAATGTAAATGATAGAAATAGTTGTATGAGGGAGACGTTTAAATGATTACACTGATTTTATGTTTTACAAGCACAAAAATGTCTATGCATGACTGCTATTGTGATGGTCTGAAAGTAACGTTTTTCTTTCAGAACTGAGATCAGATCAATGGGAGTGAATGGCTGAAGTTGTCAAGTATGAAAGTGAAATATTCTAGTACACATGAAACCATTTTTGGTATACAGTGACGCTGTGTGCTTATTGGCCTTATAAAATATGGAATTTAATTTAGAAATGAAAAATTCTTGGCAAAAACAAAAATAAAAGCAAAACAGATGTCACTAGAATGATATAAAAAATAAAAAATAGTAGGAATATTTAAACATAAGCAGACAGACAGGCATATCATGCAGAGAAGATTAACAGAATAAAAAAATAAATGAATAATATAGAGCATCATGACTGGGTCTGCATTTGTAACAATGTTATTATTTATCTGCAACATAGATGCCAAGAAGTTCACCTCAAGATCCAAAGTGACTACTTTCTCTACCTTCCTGCTCATTCTTACCGTACACTATTAAAGCCTGTCTTTAGTCTTGAGTTATCTTCTCCTCATGCTAATCATCCCAAGAAGTTTGAACTGAGAAGGCCCTGTATTTAAGCTGTAATATCTTTTAAAAGATGATATTACATTTGTGTTCAAACCTAAGCACTGCAATGCTCTGTGTGTGGTCTATTCGCTACAGTATAAAACATAAAAAAAATAATTTTTTAACTAAAACCTGAGCATTGAAGGGCTCCATGTAGGCAGGGTACAAAACTATAGTAACTGTTTGCTACATTCATAGCAAGCAGCTTGCCAAAATTAAAAAAAAAAGCTTCTAATAAAGTGCTGTAGCACTTCAAGCAGGCAAGGTACAAACTGTAGCAGTTATTTGCTACAGTTTAAAATAAAAAAAAAAATTATATATTTATTTTATAAAACATGTTCAAGAAATGTCAGGGGTATGGCATAGAAAGTGGATCTGAATGGCTTTGCGGGGGGGGGGGGGGTTGTGCATCTTGCCACCTGGTTAGTGTGCCAGTAGAAGGAATGTCTGTTTTTTTTTTTTTTTTTTTTTTTGCTCTTCGGTGGAAGAGCTGGGTGCTGAGTGGGTGGGTCTGTAATTATCCAATTGCTACAATGTAATTAATTAATACATTTTTTTTTTGCTCTTGACTGGAGGGTGGGATACTGGTTCATGGTACTGCCACATGACACTGGTTGGGCCAGCTATGCTGCAAGTGCATGGTGCAATACATAGAGTATAAGCTAATTTTTCCATCTTACTTTTAAAATTTGCAACATCTGGGGCAAGGCTACTGATCGCTGGTTGCATGCCATTTCTCAGGAATCAGCTTGGGTTTAGTGTTTTTGTTTTACTCCTGGTAAAAGGAGTGGAAGATCACTATTTTCTAGCTTCCATAGAGACTACAGAGTCTGAAACTACTTCAGTGTTGCCAGTTTGGGGTTAATGATACTGTTGTGCTCCACAAGAGAGATCGAGAGAAGGAGTACAGGGACATTGATTCCTTAATATCCTTGATATGGCAGTGTGTATTGAACTTTATTAATTTACAGAAACCTGTACACTTTTAATTTTGGCCCATTGGGCAGCTTAGCTCTCTTGTGTTGAGCTTCTGTATGTTCTATCTAGGACATCTTTAAGAAAGCCACAACAAGCCTCCAGAGACAAAACTGCTGATCAACAAACATCCTGTTAGTTACTTCTCAGGAACCAGCTTATGATTACTGCTACAGTTTTGCTTCTGATGAGAAAAGAAGCAAAGGGAGATTGATTCTTAGCTAAGTGTAGCTGCGATGAGACCAACACTAATATTAGCCAGGTAGTAGCCAATATGCAAATCCCCACTATGCAGTAACCTTAGCAAACCTAGTTCTGTCTTTTCACTAAGTACTTAGCCAGCATGTAACCTAACTTCAGAGGATCGCACTATATACATTATCCATAAATCTTCAGGGTCTCATATAGTTGCCTTTCTTCAGCTTCTCAATATTATTTCCTAAACTTTGTTAAAACCAATGCACAGGAGCAAATTGTAAAAGTACCCAATAGACGCTATAAAATCATTAAGCTGTTTCTTGCTAACTGATTTCCTGCCTGTACCCACCCTGCATCTCCACATCCCTGGTTAGCTCTGACTACAAATCAGTTAACTTCTGTACCAAGCCTAGTGGTACCAACCCACCACCGGCAAATGAGACCATCAATAGTAACTTCTCTAGGCTAAACTTACTTCAGCTCATAGCTTCAACAAACTAGGTAAACCACAAGACAGAACAGCAAAAAAGCAAGCGAAATGACGCTATGAGAGCCGGCAACTTAAAAATTGACAAAACAAATTTGATAAAAGTTAGCGCTTTCAGCGAAGTTAGTACTCCACCTTCTTCAGACAAACAAGAGAAATTCATCACAAGAACATTTATAAATAGTTACTAACCATTGAATAACCAATCCAATTAAAGTGCGTTTAAGCTACCTTATTCCATGGCAACCTTAAAGAAATATATGGATTGAATATCAGTATAAAACACTAACAGTATGAATGAAACCTATAACCATACATTCCTAATAGAACAACTAATATACATACAAACCAGTAAAAGTGATTAGTATACATCACTATCCAATTATTTAAATTAATCAAATATATCCACAAAAAGTGGTATAGAATATTATGAATTTATAATCAAAATAAAATAAAATAAATAAAAATTCATTAGGTAATGCGTCATAAATAATGACTTCTTGAATGACACACTGGGCTTTGCCATATCAGATGTGTTACAATGATGCAAATTATTGCAACGGTGTAACCCACTAACTTGGATGTATGTCAAGTCCAGTAAATAATTGATGATTAATCATGCAGAAGCACCTCAAAATACATAAAAATGTGAAAACAAAAATTATTATTAATAAACAAGGGCAGACATAAATCTGATAAATACTTGTTATCTTTGCAAAGAGATCCACCTCAACACACATTTGATAGATAAACTGTCGTTAATACCCGGGAAGATGTGTGCCCTAGTTCTTATCTGCCACATCAATTCATCTATCTCCAATTGTACCTGCCAAGCCCCACCCCGGATATCTACTTCCCTATGTTGTAGAATCACAAATTTAAACTCGTGTCCGTCATGTTCGATACAATGCTTAGCCAGGGCATTGGTCATATCTTTTTTGATGATGGCATATTGGTGCTCGTAAATTCTTTGTTTTAATCTACGCTCAGTTTTACCAATATAGAAGGCGTTACAGGAATTACACAATGCTGCATATGTGACGCTCTTAGTCTCACAATTGTAATGACTAGTGGCTTTATATATTTTACTATTGATAGAAAATTGGTCACCCACCTTAATATGTTTACATTGATCACAAAAGCCGCATTTAAACATACCTGGGACTCTATTGGTACTGGACTTCTTTTTCTTTTCTAACATCCATTTTAAATTTTGACCTCTCCTGTAAGTGATTTTTGGATCCCTTCCCAATATTTTGGACAGAGTATCATCATTTCTAATAGTATCCCAATTCTTATTCAGGACCTCCTTGATTGATTGGTAATCAAAGGAGTATGTACATAAAAAACTAGTATAATACCCTCCATTCCTGACATTACTGATTAAGCTTGAATCGTGTCCCTCCAGTCCACGATCCTCTGGAACTTCATTAACCCGATACGTATAGTTACTCATTAAAGGGGTAAAATGACCCCCAATACATTTAGAAGTAACTTCTTTGATTATACTGATTCATAGGTTCATAGGTTTATACTAGGCTATCTGCCCTAAGGCATTTATAAGCCTAGCCCAAATTTTTGTGGCTTACGCCACCCCTTATATGAAAAAAATACTGTGCCCATTAGTTTGTTGTGCCTCTGTCCAGCAGTGACACAGAGATGATTATTAAACTATTTGGGTATTCTCTATAAATAAACATCGTTTTTAAACGGTCACATTCTGAATTGTAATCACATACATCTGTGATCATTCTGGCTGCCCTCACGATTTGTCCTTTGACCACTGCTTTGTTCTGATGATACGGATGGTTATTTGTAAAATGTAAAAAGGTATTAGAATACGTGGGTTTCCTATATATTAGACTATTGAATCTGCCATTCATCCTATCGTTAAACAAAAGGATGTCAAGATAATTTATTTCAGATTCCCCTATATTGTAAGTGAATTCCAGAAATTCCGTAAGCTGTGTGATCTTAGTAATAAATGCAGGAATAAGCGACTTATCACCTTTCCAAATACAGAAAATGTCATCCTGGTACCTTGTGTACCAGGTTACATGTTTTTGAAATAACTCTTCCGTAAACAACTTGTTGGTTTCCCAATATGCCATGACGGCATAGGCAAAGGAACCCCCACAAGGAGAGCCCATTGCAACCCCTGATTTTTGTAGATAAAATTGTCCCTCGAACACTCATAGAATAACTAAGCAAAATGTCTAACTATACCCAGCAAATGGACACACCTGAGAGGGCTGCTGAGTTCACCTACAACTTTTACCAGCACATAAACAGCTGCATAGAAATGTCAGCACCTCTTCTCACAAAATATAATAGACAATTTAGGAAGAAACTTCTCTGGTGGAAATCCCATACTAAGAAACTGTATAGCAAAGAAGGAAAATATGGGAAGTTGTAAGACTTTGTGGAGGACCTTCCATGGACCCAAGCAATTGGAAACCCATAAGTCTGAACAGCCTCATATGCAAAGCCATGGAAAGACTTATAATGGAATTACTCAATCAGGACATAGGGAACCTTCAAACACTGGACCTGTCTCAGTTTGTTTTCATTAATGGCAGGTCATGCTTACTCAACCTAGTGGATTTTTTGAAAAGGTCACCAAAGCAATGGATGAAGGTAAAATGGTACACACTGCACACCTAGCCAAAGCTTTTGACACTATTCTCCATTCAGGCATAATAGAAAAGCAAAATAAAACTGGGAATAAACATCTATGTCACCCAATGGACTGCCAACTGGCTCACAGATAGGATGCAGGAAACCAAAATTGGGAAGGTGCCTCCACAAACAGACCCATCACCAGTGGAGTCCTCCTAGGGTTCTGTGATGGGACCTTTCTTGTTTGGTATCTCCTTTTCTGAAGTAAAAGCCAATAATAAAGGTTTCTGGATGATTAAGTTTGCAGATAACTGCAAGCTAGGAGTGGACATTGAAGACCCAAATGACTTAGCCATCCTGCAGGAAGGTTTGTCCCAAATAAATAACTGGTGGCAAAACCATGGATTAAGACTAAATGCCACAAAATGCATTGTTGTATCCTTTGGGAAGTCATCCTCATCTACCCCAGGGAACTACCACATTGCCAGTACACCTCTAAGAGTTGACCCAGTTGTTTGGGATTTGAAAACTTATGTGGGTAGTAACCTAACTTTTGACCAACATATGTCCATTGTCATAAGAAAATCCTTCTATATTGCCCTCTTTATAAACAAAGGGATTGTGTCTAGGTCCGGGAATATCACTGCCCCTTTGCTTAGCCCTCATTAGGTTGATAGGTATGCAATTATATACTAGGTTAATGACCACCAGGGCCTTTATAATACTTGCCATGCAATCCAACCCAGTTTGTACCCCTATGTATCATGGTCATTTATTAGGAGGGAGCATGTTAGTTAAGATGTTTCTAGAGGTTATGTGGGGGAGGTATGTTAGTTTGGGCATTACTGCCTGCCTCTGTCTATCAGTGACATGGGGCTTGACCTGGCGTGAATTCCTGATTTCCTATCCATTGCTCAAGGTTATGCTTAAATAGGGTTAGGAATGGGGGCTTGACCTGGGGTGAATTCCTGATTTCCTATCCATTGCTCAAGGTTATGCTTAAATAGGGTTAGGAATTGACTCTGCTTCACATGGATGAAGAGCTATTCCAGGGCATGGGTGTCCTCTGAGACATGTATCTGTCTCACAAGCATGTCATAATGGGTGTCCTCTGAGACATGCATCTGTCTCATCAGCATGTCATAATGGGTGTCCTCTGAGACATGTATCTGTCTCATCAGCATGTCATAATGGGTGTCCTCTGAGACATGTATCTGTCTCACCAGCATGTCATAATGGGTGTCCTCTGAGACATGTATCTGTCTCACCAGCATGTCATAATGGGTGTCCTCTGAGACATGTATCTGTCTCATAAGCATGTCATAATGGGTGTCCTCTGAGACATGTATCTGTCTCATCAGCATGTCATAATGGGTGTCCTCTGAGACATGTATCTGTCTCACGAGCATGTCATAATGGGTGTCCTCTGAGACATGTATCTGTCTCACCAGGATGTCAAAATGGGTGTCCTCTGAGACATGTATCTGTCTCATCAGCATGTCATAATGGGTGTCCTCTGAGACATGTATCTGTCTCACCAGCATGTCATAATCAGTGTCCTCTGAGACATGTATCTGTCTCACCAGCATGTCATAATGGGTGTCCTCTGAGACATGTATCTGTCTCACCAGCATGTCATATTTATGCCGCAAGCATTATGAACCATTTGGCATGTATCAGTCCAGACACATAGAACAACTGGAATTCCCACAGAGATACCTTACTAAATGGATACAACACCTAAACAACATGACTTCATGGTCTGACTCAAAGCCCTGTCACTGTACTTGGTATCCTACAGACTACTAAGATGAGACCTGTGTCTGGCATAGAAGACATCCTCCAACCCATTAATAATGGATTTACTGCATATAAGCAAGTCAAATGGCATCATAAATACCCAGTCTAAAGATTTAAACCTCTTCTCCAACATCAACTGATGGTTTGGTGGGTTAGGTATATCTTGCAGAGGATACTGCTGCTATGGAACAGACTCCTCATCCACATTAAACAAAGCTCATCCTTGTCCATATTCAAGCACAACTTGGATCTGTGGATAGGAAATGGAAAATTTATCCCAGGATTACTAAATGAGAGATGCAGCTCCTATTTACTTTATCCCACACATGCATCCCCTCAAATTATCTATAGTATGCTCCCAGTTATTCTCATTAGGGGTACTATATAATTATTCACCATGGGATGGGAAAAGCCAATCTATATCCAAATGAAATATTTTTTTTCTGAGCACAAAAAGAGAAACTGGCTAGGCTTAAAATGGCCTGCAAGGACAGCTAGCCTAGTACTTACCTACGGCACTACGTAAGGTATGTAACTCCATGTATTCCTAGCCTATGCAATAAGATACCTCCGCATGTCAATCAACGTACTACTTTATTAGCCTTTAAGGCTAGTCGTAATGGTTGCATGGATAGACACAAATCTACACCAGGCTTATCAGGCCTAATGTGGGATGTGAGCACTATTATGTGATTGTAATGGGTGGCAAAACGTTTCATTTGTGTCCACTTAAAAGTGCATATGGCTTGCCATCTAATGGTCTCAGTGATCACTTGCCTAGCATTGCCCTTATGTTCTTAATACACTTTTAAAAGAAATGCAGAAAGCGTTTTCTCCTATTCTAGGATAAGAAAAGAAATCAAACAGCTGAGCTGATTAAAGGAAGAAATTATTCACAATTCCATAGTCATGGAGAAATCATTTTCTGAAAATAACAAAGTATAAATAAAATGAGAGTATTATGACATATGGTAGATTATTTAAATTATATAAGACAATTTATATATGCAACACATTGGATTCAGTACTCATGATAACTTGCTTGCCAGTTTTATATCCTTTGATTTCAAAAATAAAGACCAGGAACAGTTTTATAGTTACCTGTTAAACAAAATATTCCACGGGCTACTAAACAATCAAAACTTTCCCACTTAGCAGAAGGAGCATTACCAGGTTCTGTGCTGTGACCAGTAGTCAACATCGGTAACCACTTTCCTAAACTCACTGGCAATTAGTTTAAAAGTATCTATTGCCTCCATTATACAGATGATATGATATCTGGGTTAGCAGAAAATTACCCTAACAAAGATCATGATGTCACTGTAAACATTCTTTCTTCAAGACTTATACAAGGTTTTAATGGACTGGAAAACCTGAAGGCCAGTTTGAACAGAGTGTAGATATCCTTTTAGAAAAGTGTAGCAAACTAGACATATTTAATAATATCCTGGGCTTGATCTAGTCCAAAATGAAGGGGTGAGTGAGTGCAAGTGCCCGGGGCTGTGGCTAGTTTCATCATTAACTTTTTATACACATAAGAAAATGTAAAACAAAAGTGCAGCATTCCCCAGCTTCTTACTGCAAATTCCCTTGTCTCCTAAAAGGAGAGGCCAGAGAGACTCTATCCAAAAGTGTAACTACCCCATCTTCTTACTGCAAATCCCCTAGTCTCCTAAAAGGAGAGGCCAGAGAGGCTCTATCCAAACATGTAATTACCCTGTGTTCAGAAATTGCCATGTTTGTTATAGGTAGAGCCTTAACTAGGTTAACCAATAAACTGCAGACAACTTAGAATGAAATTTGATTTCTTTACTAGTGCTCCATATGGAAAACACATTGCAACACATTTAAATGCAGAATGGCTCCCAAATTACTTTCATGAAAGTTCCTACAAAAAAGCAGAACATGTAAATGCAGTAAAACATCTTTAATGGATCCAGATGTGGCACAACCTCCTTTGAATGCTGATCCAAGGCATTTTCTTTCCTTTGAACTCTTCTAACTCAAAAGCCTAACTTTTCCTACCTTATTGTAATTTACTAAGGCCCCAAAGAATTTTGTCAAAGAAGAATCAGTTTGTAAATATTTTGGTTCAGTTACTTCATTTCTTAGAAGAAAAGTATGTTCTGTTTATATAAGCTTTTACCAAAAGCTCAGTGTTATAAAAAAAAGCTCTTCTACAAATGTAAGAAGTGGCTACTGTTAAGTTATCAGTCACTAAGAACTTCAGCTATGATCACAGTATTACAATTTTGTCCCCTCGGCATCAGGTCCTCCAAGGATGGTCCCATGTCTGGCTGCAAAAGGGGGAGGGTGGTCATTCTGCCGCAGTGACCAGAACTGGGAAACCAGGCAAGAAACCACAAGGACATTTGAACAAACTCATTCAGTCATGCTATAACATCCAGGGCAGCTGATGCACCAGCACTGGTGACCCAGGGTGCTGGTGAGAAGGGGGATATTGGCTAAAGGAAATTCATTACACCAAAACTGGTATGTTCGAACTGGCCACCACGTCAGTCAAAAGGAAATCATTGCCAAAGCACTCATGAAATGCTAAATCTTGATCGCTGCGACATCAGAGTTATGACTCACTGGATCTGGAAACTGGCCATTCAATCACCTACAGCTGATGAAATGATGATGCAGTACTACTCTGGTGGAGAGAAGAGTGAAACTGGCTTCGGGTTTATGGTGGATAGCCGGGCTGCAAGAAGCACAATCACTTTCCAACCAATATTGGACTGCCTGGCAGTGCTTACCATCAATGGTACCATCAAGGCCCATATTCTCGGGCCTCTGCTGAAAATGGACATGTATCCAGCCAGACTAGCCCGGTTAACAAATGTAAAATAAAAAATAAAATAAATAAAATTCTGTCCATCTACACCCCAACCGAGACAAGTCTGGACCAAGCCAAGGATGACTTCTACAACCAGCTCCAATACACACTGGATTTGATTCCATGGACAGAGATGATCATCTTGGCGGGAGACTTCAATGCCCAAATTGGTGAAGACAGGTCTTGTTGGGAAGGAATGATGGGTAGATTTGGCCATAGGAATGTGAAATATAATAGCCTGTGCCTTCTGTCCTTTGCTGCATCACATGATCTCATTGTGGGAAATAGCCATTTCCAGCATCCCTGCAAACAGCAGCTCACATGATAAAACCCATCCGGTGAGGACTCGACCATATTAGTCTACATCCTGGTCACTTCTCACTTCCGATCATTGTTCAAGGATATCTATGCTATGCGAGGACCTGACTATAACTCCAATCATTACCTCATCCTTGCCATGGTGCAGCTTCACTTATAGCATGCAAAAAAGCAAGTTATCTCCACCAGCCAGGCTGGACTTGAGGCAACTGATAGCCCCCATCCACATCCGAAATTCCAGGTCGCACTGTCAAACCTGTTCACAATATTGGCCCAAATGGAGGAGATGGATGAGGCAGAAAAACAAATATCAGATTCCATCATGGAATGCTCCAAATCACTATGCCCACCCATCCACCACTGATTGCAGCCATGGATGTCTCATGAGTGCCTGGATCTCATAGTTCAGTAGAAACAGGTGAACTGGTCAACTATGAATGATACCGGGAGCTCAGTCTAGAAGTTCGTCAGAGGCTGAAAGCAGAAAGGGAAACGTATTGGAGCCAGGTGTCATCCAGAGATGAGTACTGCACCCTGTACAGTACCCTCAGACAATTGAGTGGGAAGACCAAATTCACCAGCGACAACATCAAAAAAGCAGAGAGGACATTTGTGTGCTCACCTAGTGAACACATGAAATATTGGAGGGAATTATTTCAAGAGCTTTACAATCATGACTCACCTCATGGACCAAATTGTTTTTCCACCACCCATCGATCTCCTTGATGTCCCAGTGACTGATGGAAAGCCAACAATTGAAGAGGTGAAATCAGCTATTAGAACACAGAGACATGGCAAGGCACCAGGAGTACATTAGGTCACTGTAGAAGTAAACAAGGCTTGAAGCAATATCCTGCTCCACTGACTCCATGCACTGATCAAGTTGCTATGAGTTATGGAACAGATACCATCCACATTGAAGAAGGCCATCACCATACCCATCAACAAGAAGGGGGACAACAGGGCATGCAAGAACTACCATTGCATCAGCATGCTTTTCATCATTGGCAAAGTCTTTATGAAGATCATACAATCCAGGCAGCAGAAACACCACCAGCAAACCAGCAGGGAAGAACAGGCCAGATTCAGACCAAACAGAGGATGTTGCAATCAAATCTTTGCCATCCGTTAGCTAATGGAGGAAAGAATCTGGTGTTGACATTGCACAATTATTGTCTTTATCAATTTCAAGTCTGCATTTGATTTTATCCACTGGCCTGCCCTGTGGAAGACATTGGAGACTCAACACGTGCTGGAGAAGATCATCAGACTTCTTCAGACTTTGTACAATCAGACTATTTCAGACTTTGTACAATGGTTCATCCAGCCAGGTGCACATTTGAACAAACAGTCTGAAAAACTTACCATCCAGACTGGGGTCCATCAAGGGGATGTGGTCTCTCCATTGCTTTTCAACACAGTGGTGGACACTATCATGAGGAGAGTATTTGAGGGCAGGAGCAAAATCCAGTACAATGAAGCCCATTCTGTCACTGACCTGATGTTCACCGATTACAGCACCATTTTTGCATACAGTGATGCTGAGGCCACATATATCCTCTACAATATTGCCTGCATCACCCAATTGTATGGCCGCCAGATATACATAGACAAAACCAAAGTGATGGCAACCAATGGGTCACAAGCCACCATTCACCTTGCCTCTGGTGAGCTCAGATTGAATAAACACAATAATTCAAATGTCTAGGTTTGCTGATCCAGGAGGAGAAGGTGGCATCAACAGCTGAAGTCCATAGCAGGATTGAAGAAGCCACCGTAGCATTTGCCTCAACTCAAGTGGTGTCAGTAGAAGAGGACAAACATCTCTATCACCACAAAGAGTCACTTTTCCAGGCACCTATATTGCCAATTTTTCTTTATGAATTGGAATCATGGATCCTCCTCATGCAGACCTGAACACACTTGAGCTTTTTCCAAATGTGATGTCTGCACCAAATCTTGGGACTCTCGCCTTGTGACCACATTAGAAACAGGAGCATTTGGACCCAGCAGCCAATTATAAGTAAAGAGATCCAGAACAGGAGGCTGCAATGGTTTGGACACATGTGCAAGATGGACACCTGTTGCTTGTCATACATACTATTATGGAGAGAGTGCCCCATAAACTGGAGAGTTGACAAATCTTCACCAAAGAAGATGTGGGCTAAATAGGTTGCAGAGGACCTGAGAAGCCAGTGACTTGACCTACAGGAGGCCAGAAAAATTGCCATGGACTGAACAGCATGGAAATGCATCAGAGAAAGTCTGGAATCCAGCAGCACCCACAGCAGCTTACTGACTACAGGGTCAACCACCTCTGCTTGCCACCAGCTAGGGACAAAAGAAGAAGACAAAAGAAGAAGACCATCAACATCTGCTAATTCTACTCTCCTAGCACCTTGCATTTAGGGCAGCTGTGCCTTCATCCGACTCTAATTATGCTTCTGTGTTATTCTTTTTACATATTACCTTTTTAATTGAGTTGTGCTTCTATTTAATTATAACTAAACTGTATATCTGCATTGGAAGCAAAGAAATCTGTTTTAAAGAGATTCATTTTGTTGTAACACACTTTGCATTATAAAATTCAATAATACATTCTTGTGCATAACCAGGTCATGACTGAAAGAATAGCCTAGCAGTTCCATCTACCCACTCACCCAAACATGTTTTTGAAGCTAATATGTGTATAAGAAAAAAATAAGAGGCCCTTTGGTGGAAAATAATATGTTGAAAGGAAGACTCTCTATTAGTTATGATTTATGGATGGTTACTAAAGGGACATTTCTTGAGACTGAGGCCTTCCTTATGATGTCTGCAGAATGCAGGATGTTACTCGTTATTAAATGCTAAGGTGCATTGGAGGAGGCATGGCCAGCAGAAAACAAAAAATCATTATTCTGTATTATGGACCACTTCAAACAATTTGACAAGACTCTATCATCAGTACTGTGGAGATCATTAGTGATCTCATCTTTACAAACATCTAAATAAAATACAGGATATTCATAAGGCCTGAATGGTCAGAAATTATGGCCACCACCAGTAGATGTGCAGAGAAACAGAGAATACAACATAATGTTCACAGCTTTCTGGAAGGGAGATGATGAGATATGGCAGCCATGATTACGTTCATCAGGGGAGATAGAGGAACCCAAATGGGTGCTTTCATTCTAAAAAAAAGCGAGAACTGGCTACAGTTGGAAGGGATTGTTTTTAAATTCCAAGGAAGACAATTAATATCCTTGGAATAGCAAGACTGAAAATGTGAATAAGGGTCAGGTGTGCAAACTCAGCACCTTGCAATCTTCCAGTTAAGCTGAAGTGCACTTATCTGAGAAAGTATATGAGCAAGTAGCTGGCTTATATGAGGTACACCCCCCCACCATGTTAGGGGGTGCAGAGTGATTCCCTCCCCCTGAAAAAATATTTTAGTGGCATTACAGTATGTTTTAAGATTTGTTGACCATTGCAGTTCATTTTTCATAGCAGTGAGACATGTAATTAAGTGTTTTACTCTTCTATAAAAGGGTACAATAAAAAAAAAATACTACTTTGATCATTTAGAGGAGACACAAGGGAGCATGTTTTTACAGCAGTTCGTCTAAAACTTACACATCTTTCTTGCAGATGCTGTAAGGAAGAAAGTGACAGAGATCCTGATTCCAAAAGACTTGCTCTTAGCAGTGGAAATGAGCGCTTATATTGAGACCAGGCTAAGGGCAAGTCTTTTGGAATCTGGACCCTGGTGTAAGCTCTTTTATAAGATAGTCCTTACACCAAAGCAAGGCACTTACACTGATGGCAGATCTGTCAGAATCAGGGCAGACTTACACTGAGAGCAACTATTTTGGAATCTAGCCCCAAATCTATGAGCATATATTATAGAGATAAGGGATTTAATACATAGGAGAGGAAACTTATAACTTGTTTTCTTGGATCTGCAGTATTTCCACTAGGTAGGTAGCAGAAACAACTAAATGTGAAAAATAGATTTTTTTTTTCTGTTGTCAAAATCTACAGTGTCTTTGTAGTAATTAATGCAGTCTTATGAGAAGCAGAGCTGGATGAACGTTTGGACGAGGGAGTTATCTTATATATGTATTGTTCAGAGTGAAAGCTGAGTTATCGGAAGGCTATCTCTTTATAATGTATAGTTTGAAAGCTACTTGGAAATCTTACTGAAATATGTCAAGTGCAATGAGGTAGCTAAATGAAAAAGAACAAGCACACACTGTAACAAAATAAAGAAAAATAAGCAACTTAAATAATATAAACAAGATCTGAACGATATTTGAACAGTATATGAAAAATAAAAAGCCCAGTAGCTCCTTAGTTTTGCATCATATAAATATTGTCTACTTAACAGAAAACAATGCTTAATTTTTCCATGAAAGCACCATTACTGATGGATATGATTATAAAACAAAAGAGTGCAAATTTATTGAAACAGCTTAGACTGAACAGCTTGTATGAGTTCAGTGTGTATTAGAACATTATAGTGATGAGGACATAAAAAACTGCAGCTTATGCCTTGTATCCTATTACACTAGCAAATGTGACAGGCCATATATGAGTGCTAAACCCATGTGTTTAAGGAAAACTTGCATAAATAATCAATTAACCCCTTCTAAGAACAAAAGATAATTTGCTTTTTCCTTTTTTTTTTGGTTTTTGACTCACTATATTGTTGATTTTCAGGTCTATACAATATACACAATGTAAATTAATAAACAGACTAAAAGGTATACTTCTTTAATGAAAGCACTGTTGATGTTTCTATGGGTTGTAAAAAAGAACCCTGTCTCTAACTAGTGTACTCTCACCATAGGAGTGTTTACTTTTTTATTTTTTATTTCTTAACAAAATAGGTTAACAGATTTCTTCATGGATCCTTTGTAGTCACATATATGGCTACAACACCAAGTATAAATTGTATCTGTGTGTGTGTGTGTGTGTGTGTGTGTGTGTGTGTGTGTGTGTGTGTATATATATATATATATATATATATATACATATATATATATATATATATATATATATATATATATATATATATATATCTATATATATACACACACACACACACACACACACACACACACACACACACACACACACACACACACAGGTGCAGTATTAGTCAATTCTATTTGGTTGACAGAAACATATAGTTGACATCTGCATGAGATCGACAGCCTCTGGGTAGGACAATATTCCCTTTCTTGGGGGACTGTACAGTCTCTGAGTCCATATATATATAATTACCAGGGGTGTAGAGGATGCAGGGGAACTTGCCTCCCTGCAAAACACTTCTTGTTTGTTTAGCCTGCTCCTGGGTAATCCTCCAAGCATGTACAATGTGACAACATTCCATGTTTTGGCATTTTTACATTGATTTTACAGACACTGACGTGCATTCAATGATCTATAATAAATCCATATCTAGCTATGTATCTATAGATATATAGATAGATAGTTAGAGAGATATAAGAGATAAAATAAATACAAACAGATAAATCTCAAGAACTTTGTTTAGCCAGTCTTTCAACATGTTTTGATTGTAAACTGGTATAAAAAGGACAAACCGATGCATACATGAAAGAAAATACATACTGCATGCAGTCAGTAACCAGAGTCTGAAGTGAACCATCAGTTCTGGATTTCTGATCCAGATATCTGTAAGTAGCTATGTTGCCCAACTACAGCGTAAGAGGAAAAGAAGTGGGAGCTTAAGGAAAAGATTAAAGGATGATTTCATGGTAGTATTTTTATAAACATCTCTAAATGACACCCCAGCATAATTCAGTTTATTATTATTTTTGTCTCTCCTTTTTCTTTAAGGAAATCAAGAAATTGTTAAAGAGAAGAAGACTGTATGTTATGGTAAGGAAAAGGACTAAAAGGAACATTTATGTGTGAAAGTACAACTAAAATATACATATTCAAGCTGGCAGCACAAATAATTTTGACTAAATGATAGCTATGCTGCTGTTCTCTAGAATCATATCTATAGTAGCATACCTCATTGACCGCCACCAATTACAAGACTACAAGTGATCCACAAATGTGTGAATTGTTGTATAAATAATGTTTATATCAGTGTTAAGAAGATATGTTGTAAACAGGGCGATATAACTTTAAAGTAACTATTTATTTTTGCTAAATTGTACCCGTAGCTTTAAGAGAAGAAAGACACCTGGCTTTATTAGTAAAACTAGGTGTGCAAAATAAGCGATTGAATGTAATATGAAAAGAGAGCTCAAAAAAGTCCAGTCAGACAGAATTTATTTGGTTCAAGTGAAGGAAGCCCTGATAGAAGAAGCTGGAATTTCTTCCTGTTAAACAAATACAGAGAGGAAGCTACCAACAGAAACTGTTCTCCAAAGGAAGAGGACTGGGTTAAAGATATTTGATGGGCATTCAGTTATACCACAAGAGTTTATTTTCTTTGGAAGAACCCATCTTATTTTCATTTGTATATAATAAACTCATTATTTTTTAAAAGACTGTTGTCCTTGGCTACTATAATTGTCCACACTCTTGTAGTGGGGATTTTGCAAGAAGTTATTAATAACTAAAAAGGACTGTGAACCAGGTGTTGAGCATAAAGAAAAACAATTACAGCCACAACCAGCCAAAAGTGACTGAGGATTGTAAGAATACACCTTTAATTTATAAAGTTCTTGTTTTTGTTTTTTGAGAAAGTTGGAATTAAAGCTGTGCTTTATAGCCCAGTGCCACTTTTTGTTGGTTTCATTGTCACAAGTTATTGTCAAAGTCCTGAGACCTATTGCTGCCAATGTCAGTTTTATTTCCCCAAGAAAAGAGATTGAGAGCCTTGTGGTGTGCTGGGATTTTTTTGTTAGAAGCTCTGTGTGGATTCTGCTACCAAGATTGACCATGATTTAGCAATTATTACAGTCCATCTTGGCTGCAGCCAAAGGGAAGGTTGTGATAATTAAGTTAATGGTTACATCAAGAACAGTACTGCTATTAACGTAGCTAACATGAGAAGAGGATCTTGGAGTGTGTCTTATCACCTTCAAGTGGATGGGATGAAGCTGACTGGGTCAGGATCTTATCAAACCACTTAACTAGAGAACTACAGAGAATATTCTTGGATACAAAAGAGGAATGACAACCATGATAAAGTCAGAAAAGTATAACTTAACAGATCTGGTGTTTCTCAAAGACATGAGATCCAAAGTTTCATAGCAAAACATTTTCTCATAACAAAATGGTAATGTCAAAGTTATGCAATTTAAAATATATTTAAGAATAGATCCAATAAGAAGAAAAATGACAGACATTATAGTGATTGGTAAATTCAAAAGGTCTTTATGTAGTGCTTTAAAATGGATGTATCAGTCTGACCCTAAGGGATCTGAAGGATTTGTTGTGGTCGCTGAAACAGTTTTATGCCATGAAAGAATGTATAAATCTGAGAACTCTCAACCTGTAATAAAACCTGTGTAAAATGTTTTGTGTGGAAAATTGTTACTTAGCTAGATTGTGTACTAATAATAGTAGGATTGTTAAACCTGTGGAAACTCTAAATTCTGGGAACATGTTACTATTATGTAATGCTTCTAGAATGTGGGGAATTATCTTCTAGAATGCGGGAAATTATCTTCTAGAATAGTTATCACAGCTAATGGAACAGGGGTTGACTAGTTAGCAGACTGAATCCCTAACTAGCAAGTAATAGGTTTAGGACTAGAAGACCCACTATAACGCTAAACATTCTTTCTCTCTATTTATGTCAGAATATCTTTTCTATGCACTGCTTAATTGTATTCTGATATAGTGTTTCTTATTATGAATATCTTGGGACAACATTAGTGTCAAGGATACATATGATGTACAGTAAAATCTATAGTAAAACCATTAATCACCAATACTGGTTCAAAAAAATAATTTTCTGTTTGGCTGAATAAGTGCTCTACCTGCTTCAAGATACCACTGCACCTTGAAAAAAATGCCTTTCCTTTCATTAGATCTGTCAAAGGCGGGCAACGGTTACAAAATATGGAACAAATTCTCACTATTACTCAACTACTCCAGGATAGCCTTCTCCTGTTTTCTAATGCAGGGTATCAGCCGGATTTTATGGCTTCCATTTTTTAGCTATTGCCTTACTATAAGGTTTCCTTATTATAAATACTTGGTTTCCAACATGCCCAGTTAACTTTTCTTTGCACTTTGTTATGGATTTTGCCAGAGCCTGCACTTCAGCTAAGTGAGACTCCCTGTTCTCTGAATAAATGACCATACCATACAGGTATGCAACAGCATATCAAGAATGGGGCTACAATCTTTTATTCACCAGCTTTTGAAAAGCCACATAGGACAGATGGTTACACTGTGTATTGAATAAAACTATCATGGTTGCAAAATGTGCCTTCTCTTTGGCAGAGGGGTAAATGGTTATCTGCTGGTATCCCTTTGTCAAGACTAATGTTGTCATACATCTAGCCTTTATGGGGTGCATTATCAATTCTGGGTATGAGATAGGTATCAAACTTTGAATTATGTTCAGTTTCTTAGCCATTACAGAATCTGATCCTTCTATCAGGCTCAGGACCTGACAGTATGTGACTGCTCCTTTCATTTTGTTATATTATGTTCGTCTTCATTTCATCTTCTTTTGAACGACTTCTCTTGCTAGCTGTTCCTGTGACTGTAACTCCATAACGTCTGAGTCTAACCTTCGTTCCAGGTGCTGTGTTTATATTATATTCTGCCATTTCAGTTTTCTCTCAATGTATCAGAGAACATTTCTGTATTTGTTATATAAAAATAAAAATCTAGTGCTTCCTGTTTATTTTTTTTTTAGTTTTGACAAAGATTCCACTAAATGAACCACAGGTAGACATTCTCTCATCCCTTCTGTATGAACTTCGGCTTGCGAGCTAACTACAAAATGTTTTACTTCTCTTCATAGTTTTGATACATTAGTATAAGAGGTCCTCAATCTTTCTCTTGCTTGGTTGCCCAGCCTAGTTCATTGAGGTTGCTCTTTCATTTACCTCAAATAGTCATTACCATGTAGTCAGAAGTTTGCTTTCCATTCAAGGTACTAACATTAGTACCTGATCTCCTAGGATAACTTCTGCAAGATAGACATTGCTATTATAAAGCCGTTGCAATTCCTAGGCTGCCTGCAGATACTCCTTTACTATGGTACAACCACCCTTAGTCTATCCCCTAAATGAATGTCATGGTCTGTCACATTTAAATTGAGTGTTCCCTTTTTCCTTCATCCTCTGCGAGGCCTTCCATACAAAAGTTCAAATGGGGTAAACCCAGCTGACTTATGGCACTACTATTATAGCGAGCAGTGAGTCTAGCAGTTAACACAGTGGGCTAAGGCAGAGACACTTCCTATAGTAAAGGGTTGAGGGTTTGATTTCTTCCATTTCCATTTGCTGACTGTGCGAGTCTGAGCAAGCCATGTATCCAGACAGCTCTCCTGTGTTGGCCCTGAATAAGGACACTTGTTTCCATTGGGCTTAAGCAGTTACATGATGTTTAAAATATATGGTAACATCTTGTTCCAGTTATTTCCGTTAGTCACAATAACTTTCCACAGTAAAGATTTCATCGTTTTAATGAGACTGTACTAATCCATCAGTCTACTGATGGTAGACTGACATCCTCACCAGCTGTCGTCAAAGCTTAAGTATATAACTGATGCTATACATCTTATACAAAGACAAAGGCAGGTATCATTCACTTCATCAGATCAACTGGTCATCGGCAGAATGATAAGTACTTTCATGTGTTCCTTTCATTAATATTTTAAGATTTCAGATGAACAGAACATTGAATGAGTGAGGGTAAGGTAAGGTTAGGCAAGTATGAATTTTGGAAACTAATGCTGAAACTTTCAGAAATTATTTTTGATTTCAGCATTAGGGTGTGTGAGTGTAGGTGGACTGTGGTTAGAGTAAGGGTTAAGCAAGAGGACAGTATAGTGCCTTTTTTTAGGCAAGGTTCAAATAACAAATTCACCGCAGTAACAGGAAAAGGCAAGCAAAAACTGAGGGTAATGCTACTCAAGGCTAGAAGTCTAAATCTCAAAATGCACTCACTTGAGGTACTCCTTAAAATAGAGAACACTGATATCTGTGCAGTGACTGAGACCTGGTTCAAGGCTCCAGAGAGCACCCTGGCACTACCAGGCTATAACTCATACCACACTTTTCGGCCATGTAACCTGGACCGAATCACCAAAGGCGGAGGTGTGTCCATATTCATTAAGGATATCCACACCTCCAGGCTAGTTGCTCAGCATAATGCATTTGAGGTTATCCAAGTGTAACTAACTCTGGGCAAAACTGCAATCCAAATTGTAGCTTGCTACAGATGCCCCACCATGACCCAGGATTACCACTCCTCTTTTCTTGATGTACTGGAAAATATTAGGGTTCAACCAAACACCCTAATAATGGGCGACTTCAACTACTCCACCATTAACTGGGAAAACTACTCATGTACCAACTCCTTAGCTGAACGCTTTCTGGAATTCATAAATTCCAATGCCCTGGATCAACATCCACACCCCCAACAGGGGCAACAATATCCTAGACATAGTCATTACCAACATGAGTCACCGGTGTTCCACACCTGAAGTCAACTCCTCATTGGTCCGATCAGACCATAAGCTAATCACCCTTGATATCCACATCCCGCCCCACCCCCCATTAAGGAAATCACCGTAAAAATTTTCTCCAAAGCCAACTTCATGCTTCTTAAGACAGAAGTGGTGAATTTCATGACACCCATGCAGATGGACAATACAGATACAACTGCTGAATCCTACACAAATGCACTCTATAAGCACTTACTCAAGTGCATGGATTGTGCTATCCCAAACAGAACCAAGACGCTATCCTCCAAAAAAAGGAAGCCAATCTGGTGGTCCCCTGCCATAAACAAGCTGTCGACAGAAGAAAGAAACTGTTGCAAAAGAGAGTAAAATCCCATGAGTGGAGGAGCTCCCTGGTCAGCCTCAGTAAGAAGCTGAGATCCCTTATAAGATCCTCCAAAGCTAGCTACGAAAACAAAATCAGCACTAATTCTAAGGACAACCACAAAGCATTCTATAACTATGTCAAGAATTTCGATAGCAACACCCAGATCTGCTCTGAGTTACAGTACAATGGCACGAAAAATACAGAACCAACTGATATTGCCAACATCCTGGCAGATAGGTTCAGTGCTAACTTTACCGCCCTCTCACCCCCTAAAGGGCCCATATCTATACAGGCAGAATGCAGAGTCCCTGTAATCACAACTACACAGGTAAAAGCTGCACTCTCTAAAGCCAAAAACACAGCATTCATGGGACCGGACAACATCCCAGGCTGTGTTTTATATGAACGTCAGAACAAACTGGCTCCCACTTAAGCACCATGTTCAATAATAGCCTCGCATCAAGCTTTGTGCCCACTGAATGATGCACAGCAACAGTTATCCCACTCGACAAAGGGGGAGCCACCACTGATCCCAGGAACTATTGACCTATTAGCCTGATGAGCCTGGTCTGCAAGACCATGGAACGTATCATCATGGAACTCATAAACAAAGACATTGTTAACCTCCAAACTCTGGATCCCACCCAGTTCAGGTTTGTGAAAGGCAGATCATGCCTCCTGAACTTGATTGACTTCTTGAGGCAGTCATCAAAGCTGTAGATGAGGGTAAGGTGTTCACACAGCCTATCTTGACCTCGCCAAGGCTTTCGACACCATCCCCCATTCTGGAATTATAGCTAAATTCACTAAACTAGGTATAAATCCCTACGTCACAAGATGGGTTGCCAACTGGCTCACTGACAGAACCCACGCTGTAAAAGTTGCAGACTCCAAATCTGACCTCAAAGCAGTGACAAGTGGAGTACCACAGGGTTCCATCCTGTGACCTCTCCTGTTTGGTATCTACTTCTCTGAACAGGCTAACACAGAAGGTCTCTGGCTAACAAAGTTTGCAGATGACTGCAAACTAGGAGCCATAGTCAAGTCCCTAAATGACGTGGACATCCTACAGAAGGGCCTCACTGAGACTGATCCCTTGTGTCAGAGCCATGGCCTCAAGCTCAATGCCAAAAAGTGCAATGTCATACCCTTTGATAAAAACTCTGTACCCATGAACTACCACATAGGCAGCAATCTACTTAACACTGAATGTGTGATAAGAGACCTTGGAACCCAGGTGGACAGCAGTCTCTCCTTTGATAGTCACATCGCCACAGTAGTCAGGAAGTCCTTCTATGTGGCACACCTCATCATAAAAGAGTTCTCATCCAGGAAAAAAGAGGTCATTGTTCCCCTCTACTTCACACTCATTAGACCCATTATAGAGTACAATGCTCCTTTTGGAATGTACCTCACAAGACATCTGCAGCAGCTGGAAAGGCAACAGAAGTACCTCACAAAGAGGATTACTGGCCTCAGACAAATGCCCTACACTGACCGCCTCAAAAATCTCCAGCTTTACTCCATAGCATATCACCTACTCCGAGGTGATCTCTGCCTAACATATAAAGCTATGTCAAACCCAGAGCTGTTGGACATGTTACACCTAAAGAAATCCCAATCCCTCCGAGCTACATGCTCTAAGGACCTAAACCTTGTCACCACAATAAACAGGACATGCTGGAGGGATAGATTCCTGTTCCAGAGACTTCCCATACTCTGGAATTCTTGATGAGTGGATGGGAAATAGGAAATACACCCCGGGGATCACTTCTGTGTCTCTGCTCGACAGTGGCACAGGAAGATAACTTTTTTGTGTGGTGTAAGCCAGGGAACCTTGTTGGCTAGGCTTATGTAGGCCCTTGTGCCGATAGCCTAGTACCTAACTATGAACCTATAAACCTATGATTTAGTGTATTACATATGCATGTTGGTGTGTGCGTGGGTGTCCAAGTTGTGTTGTTTAGTGGTAGTGTTACAGAAAGGTTTTCTTAATGGTAAGGTGCAAGGTCAGGGTTAGGATCATCTTTATACCCTGCACCACCTTACTAATGAATGCTAACCCTCACCCTGACCTTGACCCTGCACCTTACCTTTGAAAAATACTTTCTGTAGTATTATTATTCTTTAGACAACTTATGTTTGAATGTGTAGTGGGGTTTGGTGATTGGATCACAAAAGGAAAGTATGAGGCCTTCTCTTCAGTTTCAGAAACAAAAGAAGAAATCTTCACCTTACTTGTTTCCAGGCCTCATTTACAGAAGTCCCCATTTGGGCCATTGAAATCCTCAATCTTGGATCTTTGGGTGAAGCCCAATTTACCCTATGCTGCCTTACTCTATGCTGGATCTCTGATTGAATGACACACTTCCTGGTTTGCTGCTTTCAGACTACCTGTTTTTTACACATCACGGCAGTGACAACAGCACTCTCATTAGATGGCTAATACAAGTAGTGCTGTGAACTGTTTCCTAGCACAAGCTTCAGCAATACTTTTAAAGACTTGTACCCCAGTTTCTATTCCAAAGATATTACCCACACACACATACACACACACACACACACACACACACACACACACACACACACACACACACACACACACACACACACACACACACACACACACACACATATAAATTATAGGGTCATTGGTAAAAACTGCAAGAAGGACATAGCCAAGCAAGAGTCATCACTCTGTAAATCCTTAAACCTCCTGTAGTGGAGGCTGATGGGATATATGCAAACATATACTAGTGTTTCAGCTGTATGTATATATGTATGTATGTGTGTATGTGTGTGTGTGTGTGTGTGTGTGTGCGTGTAAAAAAACTCTCTCTCTGTATATATATATATATATATATATATATATATATATATATATATATATATATATATATATATATATATATATATATATATATATATATATATATATATTTATATATATATATATATACATACATACATGTATATATATATATATATATATATATATATATATATATACACATATATATATATAGGGGTCCAATTTGTAATTTAGAAATACTAAAATCTCAAATTTTGGTATTTTGAAATCACAAAACCGCATATTCACATTTCCGAAAGTGGCAGAAGTGTGAAATTTAAAATACCGAAGCACGGATGTTTTGAATTTCTGCTTCCGGTTGTATGGAATGTGGATGTTTGGGTTAGTTTTGGTAAGTTTCATTTCATAGCACTACAACAGCTCTCCTATCTTTTACCGAGTGTATCAATAGAAACCGCAATAATAGTATTCTGTCATCAGCACTCTTTATAGACCTGTCAAAAGCCTTTGACATGGTAAACCACAATATGCTCATAAAAACCCTTGAATCTCACTCTCTAGATACCAAAGCTATTCAATGGTTCACTTCCTACCTTAATAACAGGCAACAGGCAGTTCTCTGGGATAACACACTTTCATCCCTTCTACCAGTCTCTCTTGGAGTCCCACAGGGTTCCATCCTAGGACCTCTCCTCTTCTCTTTATTCATAAATGACTTACATGTAGCAATACCTCAAGCTACATGTATTCAGTATGCAGATGACTCAACACTCATATGCTCTGCTAACACCTCCTCTGAACTACAAACCCTAACACAGAATGTATTTAGCACAGTTGAGGCATGGTTCTTGAAATGCTGCCTCCTTTTGAATGCCAATAAAACCAAACTCCTGCTCTTCAGGCCTAATATTAAGTCTCCCCTCATAGACTTCTCTATTACGTCCAACAATGGCACACATATAGCCCCTGACTCTACCACTAAGCTGTTAGGTATTATAATTGGCAATAACCTCACTTTTGATAATCACATTAATAACACTATTAAAACCGTAAATAGAAAACTCGGCTCCTTATATAGAATTAAAACCTTTTTAACTCCACAGGCCAAAATCACACTCGCTCACTCTCATCTTATTTCTACTCTTCTTTATGCCTCACCCATATACACTAACCTAAAGAAAAATAACCTCACTAAACTAGCAAATGCATACAATAGCATTGCTAGATTTGCCACCGGAAACCCATTTAGAACTCACCACTGTCAGAATCTACAACAACTAGACTGGCTAGAACTAAAAAATACACTATTACTCTCCCAACTTACCTTTGTTCATAGGATATTTTACCAGCCAAAAAATACCCCTATACTTTCTGACCTTATTTCTCCCTATTCTAACCTAAATTCTTTACGCTCCTCTAATAAACTTCTTGTGAAGTTAAGTAAGTCCAATAACATAGCAGGTGACTCACATTTCTCCAACACCATAGGTAAACACTGGAATCTTCTACCGACCACTCTAACTTCTACCTCGTCACCCTTCCTCTTTAAACAAAAGCTCAAACAACATCTAAAAACACTCTGGCTATGCCCATGCATCAATCCTGACTAATCTTATGATTCTACTAATTACTCTTCTCTTAATCACCCTCTCTTACCTCTCTCTACTCAGTCTCCTTGAGTAGATATTCTCTAAAACACCCTTGTTAATTAGCCTCTGTTATGAATTTATATAGAACTCTCTATGGTTTATACTTACTTAATCAATTATACTCTTCATGAATGTTTTACTAAAGTATAACTCCCCTATCTTGTACTGTAAAGAAAACTAGAGTAAGTGTCCTTCCCAGTATTTATTTTCAACTTGTATAATCTAGATTAAACCTTATTTCTGTTTGTATTTTACTAACTACTTACTTTCTTTATGTAAATGACTTGTTTGTATTAACTTAAATGTGGAGCTTTTCTCCCCGGGCCTCTGCTGAAAATGGAAATGTATCCAGTTGGACTAGCCCGGTAAACAAATGTAAAATAAAATAAATAAAAATAAAATAAATAAATAAAGTTTGTGCGTGTAAGTATGTTGGTTAGGGGTTTTGTGTGTGTAAGTGTGTGTTGTGACTGCTATGTGTGTGTTTGAGGGACTGTAAGATGTGTGTGTGTGTGAATTTTGTTTGTGTTTCTGTTTGTGCAATCTCAGAGTTAGAATATATAAGTAGGGGGGTGTGGGGGGCACAGGGGGGAGCTTACCCCCTGCTTATATGTAGTTTAAATGTAGTTTAGATGAATTTGTTTGATTGTGGGGGGGAGTTTTGCATATGTTTATGTGTGTACTGTATGTGTAGTGTAATTACGGGATTTTGACTTTCGCAGTTGTGTGTTTTCGAATTTGTGAGTTGTGGTTGGGTTTTCGGCTTTGTGATTTCGAAATACTGAAATTCGAGATTTCAGTATTTCAAAATTACAACGTGGACCCATATATATATATATATATATATATATATATATATATATATATATATATATATATATATATATCCACAATATCTTAGGTTGTAGCCAGCAAGTGACATGACTAATTTATACCAAGTTTCAACATCCTTTCCATTTATGACTTGAGCAGCTAGACCTGTGGTATATTTATGATTGTCCATCCATTCATCCAGGTTACCCTTAAAGAGGGAAAGTAGCTACTTTGCTTTATATCTAAAAGAAGGCTATTCCATAAAAGAGGGATTCTATAGGATATATATCTATCTTGCCAGCAGGCCCTGTTTATGTTTCAGTGGAAGTTAAAATCTTGTGAGCAGGTGTTTGGGGTCTTACTTATAAGTTTAATCAATGATATCAACCTAATAGAAATGAAGGGAACTTGGTCTCTTTATATCCTTTCCATGGCATTCAACATGGTTTCACACCAAAAACTACTGCAAAACCTCTGTTCCTCTATCCTCAGTGACCCAACACTCTGGTGGTTTCACAGTTATGTAACAGAGAACAAAGAGTGACTTTTCTCCACGCCGACCCGTACCCACTGGCATCCTCCAAGGGTCAGTACTTGGTCCATTATTGTTTAAAATTGTCATAAATGACCTCCACACTTCTACCAAATATGCTACTCAGCATGCAAATGACCCAACTTTTATCTGTTCAGTCAAAAACATAGCTGATCTGTAAAAACAAATCCAAAAGTCTTTGTCTGCAGTAGAAACTTGGTTAGAAAACTCTCAATTTGTCTTAAACCCTAAAATAAGTAAGTTAATCATATTTACTCAAAAAAATCTTTCTCATCAAAAACACTTTTCAGTAGAAACTCAACCAGCAACACCAACATAGAAAGTTAACTCAAACCAAACTTCTGGGGCTACTTATTGATGACCAGCTGAAGTGTGACCATCACATACAACAAGCAATAAAATTACTCATGAAAAATTAAAGTTTGTTCATGACTCAGCTCTACCTCTACCTATTGTCATTTTCTTAATTGCACCTCACTCTTCTCTATGTCTCCCTGATAGTAACCAGTCTTCAAGCCTTCCAGCTAAACAAAAAATCAGAGCAGTCGTATAGCAAAGTAGCTACATTTTCAGCTAACTTTCCTTAAGAGGCTCGTCACTGTTTAGCCCTAAATAACTAAACTGTAAAGAATTCTCACACTACCTAACATATTCACAGCTAGTCACAAACAGACCCGACAACTGTTCCATACTGAAAAGTATAATTCACCTTTACACACCAAGTTGTATCTTCCTGTCAGGGGATAAGCTGTTTCTTACAATATTTAAATCAAACAATACTTCGGCAGTTACTATACTCTCTGTCTCAAAACTCTTGTACTCCATTCCTGTAGCTTTGAAACAAATTAACATTCAGACATTTAAAATTCACCTAAAACAATGCCTAATGAAAACCTGCCTTTGCTCATGCTCAGCTCCAGAATAAACAATATAATCAACATCCTGGTCTTAAATCTATAGTGAATAACAATGCGATACTCAACCAGTTCAACTGACATGCACCCACTGCCATACTCTTATGCTACTCTCCAGCCTTCACACCATACATCTCAACTGTCCCTGATTTTGCAGAATGACTGAATATTTTGCTTCATATTTTTTGCAATATGCACATGAAATCTTTGATTTTCTGATAACTTCCTGAGGATTTCACTCAGTCAAGCGTGTGAAGCATTAGAGTTTCATGTGTCATATTGATCAGATAATACATGTAGATGTGAAACCTTTTGTGTTATTAACCTTTTAAATGAATTAGCATAACTTTGAAATTTATCCCTGATTTTGGGCCTTTGACTCCTCCCATTATATTTGGCTTTTTCCAGAATTCTTGTGCAAAGACACTTTAACCTACACCAACACACCACTTCCTTTTACCTATTTATATACCCCAGCTATCTTACTATCCTACTTACTGTCTATTCTATTTCATTACTTTTCATAAGCTATTTATTATTAAAACTGTTTTCAGTTTTATACTCTATGCATATCCATAGGGCCTCACTGACTATCATACAGGATAACTACCACGAGAAGGCATACAGAATGTAGCTTTATCAGAAATACCATTGTTTACTACACAAAAACACAAATAAAGTTTCTTTGTTCCATATCAACTTAAGTTTTTCTGCTTTTACTAGTATTTGTATACTCAAATCAAATGTACTACTTTTTATATTTTTCTGTTAACCAATGCATGATATTACATTTTTATCATGTCTTCTGAAATTTCAGCTCATTAGTAATCGTTTTTATTTGTATTGTAGTCACCTGTTTTACATTTATATTTCTTGTGAATTAATATGTTTTGTGAGTTTTCATCTCATATGTATTCGATTTTGATCATGTTGTAAATACCTGGAGCTTTTCTCCCCAGGCCTCCACTGACAAATGGCTATTTTTAGCCCAGGTGGATTTTCCCAGTAAACAAATATAAATAACATATGGATGTAAATATATATTTTATATATAGGCCTGAAGATATTCATTGACGTTTACTGTGGTAAGAAGGTCCCTGTCAGTTTTGTCTGGTCGACATGAAAGCTGATCAACATTGCAGTGACAGTCACATAACACTGGAATTTGGTATATTTGATTAGTTGTGGTATACAAGTTGTGTTGTTTGGTGATATACCGAAGATTAGACTATTTATATATATATATATATATATATATATATATATATATATATATATATATATATATATATATATATTTATATACAGATGCACACACGCGCGTGTGTGTGTGTGTGTATATATATATATATATATATATATATATATATATAAAAAATATGTCGACAGAAGCACGTGTGTGTGTGTGTGTGTGTGTGTGTGTGTGTGTGTGTGTGTGTGTATAAAATATATATATATATATATATATATATATATATATATATATATATATATGTAGTGTGATCTCGGAGTTGATATATTTAATTACAAGGGGGTGTGGGGGGTGCAGGGGGGCTTGCAAAAATGTAAAAAAAAAATGTCTTGTTTTTATTTTATTTTTTTATTTAAATTTCAAAGTTTCAAAACTTTGATCTTATGGTCTCGACCATAAGAAAGCCGATGTTTTGAAATTTGAAAAGTTAGAAGTAGACTCCTGTGTGTGTGTGTGTGTGTGTGTGTGTGTGTGTGTGTGTGTGTGTGTGTGTGTGTGTGTGTGTTTCTGTGTTTGCATGTGTGTATATCTATATAGATAGATAGGTATGCTTTAAGGCATAGCTGCATGTTTTCAGGGGTAATCTGAGAGTGGTGGTCTAGCTAAGTAACTTACTCAAGAGTCACACAATCTTCATACTCAGAGCAAGAAAATCAATTCTAGGATTAAACCTGGGCCACCAAGCCTTTCTGTGTTGGAGGGAACCCTTCTATCTTAATTTTGTTTCTTAGAACTAGCCAGTTTTCTAGTATCAGCACTCAAATCTGTTTCTTTGAGCTCAGCACTTGTTCAGAACTCATTGTAAGCACTAAATAAGTTACAAATTACTACAGCACTCAACTTTCCTCACTTGTCTAGAGGAAACAGTTTTTAGTACTTAATAAATAAGCACCTATCCAGGCATGTCTAAGGGTGAGCTCCTGGTGTTTTCTCCTGTCTACCTGATGAATCTGGGCATCTTGGGACAATGCAGCAATTGCCTGATGTACACAGACAACCCTCTCCTCCTACCACCCAACACTCCAACCTGTGAGAGATGCACTTATATAGCCTTACTGGAAGCAAAGCTCTCTTCGCCCAAGACTGGACTAGACAGTAAAGAGGAGAAGGTAAACACTTGCGCCACACCACACTCATCACATACTCCCTCAAAACCTACACCACCAAAACACACACATAGAAACACAAAACACACACCTACATTCACGGAGGCTCTCAAATAAAATCTACCCAAGCAACAGAGACCTCCAAAGCAGAAACGCAAGAAACCTCCACCCCACAACACAACACAAATGACACATAGCCCACAAACTCAGTGTGCCACTCAACCACAGCCCATAAGGCATAACAACATACCCAGCACTCTAGTCATAGGTGACTCTAGAGTCAGGCACACTGATGTTCCACTCTCCAGGCTAAACAAGGAAAAAGTTACTGTCAGCTGCCTGTCAGGTGCAAGGATCCACCACATAATGCATGCACTCAGGTCACTCCACAACAAGTACAAATATGACTCTGTCATTGTCCATGTTGGTGTGAATGACCTGAGATGTTCCTCCCTGGACTACATGAAAAGAGACATGAAGGAGCTGTCCGATCTTGTAGCCCAGGCAGGTATGACCCTAGCCCTGAGTAGCATCCTGCCATCACCCATAATAATACCACAGTACAAGGACAAAATGATTGACTTCAACAATTCGCTAAGCTTCTGGTGTCATTCTAAGGGGATCCAGTATCTGTCTGCCTAGTATGACATGATCGACAAACCACAATGCTTTGCCAGAGATGGCCTGCACCTGTCACCCTTGGGATTCCGGATACTGGCTAAGGGTCTTGCCACCCCTATAGTGCCTTTTCTAGGCAAGATTCAAATGACAAATTCACCACTGTAACAGGTACAAGCAAGCAAAATCTGAGGGTAATGCTACTTAATGCTAGAAGTCTAAACCTCAAAATGCACTCACTCAAGGCACTCCTTAAAATGGAGAACATCGACATCTGTGCAGTGACAGAGACCTGGTTCAAGGCTCCAGAGAGCACCCCTGCATTACCAGGCTATAATTCATACCACACCTTTCAGCCACCTAACCTAGACCAAAACACTAAAGGTGGAGGCGTGTCCATATTCATTAAGGATATCCACACCTCCAGGCTAGTGGCTCAGCATAATGCATCCGAGATTATCCAAGTGCAACTAATTCGGGGCAAGATCGTAATCCAAATTGTAGCTTGCTACAGATCCCCCACCGTGCCTCAGGATTCCCACTCCTCATTTCTTGATACACTGGAAAATATTAGGGTACAACCTAACACCCTAATAATGGGTGATTTCAACTACCCCACCATTAACTGGGAAAACTACTCATGTACCAACTCTTGTGATCAACCTTTTCTGGAATTCATAAATTCCAGTGCCTTGGATCAACTTATCCACACCCACACCAGGGTCAGCAATATCCTAGACCTGGTCATTACCAACATGGGCAACCGGTATTCCACACCAGAGGTCAATTCCTTGTTGGTCAGATCCGACCACAAGCAAATCACCTTAGACATCCACCCCCCCCCCATTAAGGAAACCACCATAAAACATTTCTCTAAAGCCAACTTCATGCTTCTTAACACAGAAGTGGCAAACTTCATGACACCCATGCTGACGAACAATAGAGGTATGACTGCTGAATCCTATACAATTGCACTTTGTAAGCACTTACACGAGTGCATGGATCGTGCAATCCCTAACAGAACCAAGATGCTATCCTCCAAAAAAAGGAAGCCAATCTGGTGGTCTCCTGCTATAAACAAACTCTACAACAGAAGAAAGAAACTGTTGCAAAAAAGAGTAAAATCCCATGATTGGAGGAACTCCGTGGTCAGCCTCAGTAAGGAGCTGAGATCCCTCATAAAATCCTCCAAAGCTAGTTACGAAAATAAAATCAGCACTGATTCTAAAGACAACCACAAAGCATTCTATAGCTATGTCAAGAATCTCAATGGCAACACTCAGATCTGCTCTGAGTTACAGCACAATGACACTAAATATATAGAACCAACTGATATTGCCAACATCCTGGCAGATAGGTTCAGTTCTAACTTTACCCCTCTCCCATTCCCTAAATGGCCCATCTCTACCAGAAGAATGCAAGTTCCTGTAATCACAGCTGCACAGGTAAAAAACACACTCCCCAAAGCCAAGAACACAGCATCCATGGGACCTGACAACATCCCAGGCTGTGTTCCACATGAATTACAGAATGAACTGGCACCCCACCTAAGTACCATGTTCAATAATAGCCTCACATCAGGCTTTGTGCCCACTGAATGGCACACAGCAACGGTTATCCCACTCCACAAAGGGGGGAGCCACCACTGATCCCGGGAACTACCTCCCCATTAGCCTGACGAGCCTGGTCTGTAAGGCTATGGAACGCATCATCATGGAACTTACAAACAATGACATTGGTAATCTCCAAACTCTGGACCTTACCCAGTTCGAGTTTGTAAAATGCAGATCATGTCTCCTAAACCTGATAGACTTCTTTGAAGTGGTCATCAAAGCTGTAGATGAGGGAAAGGTGTTCATACAGCCTATCTAGATCTCGACAAGGCTTTTGACACCATCCCCCATGCTGGAATTATAGATAAACTCACTAAACTAGGTATAAATCCCTATGTCACAAGATGGGTTACCAACTGGCTCACTGACAGAACCAACACTGTGAAAGTAGCAGACTCTAAATCCAACTTCAGACCAGTGACAAGTGGATTACCACAGGGTTCAGTCCTAAGTCCTCTCCTGTTTGGTATCTACTTCTCTGAAGTACAGGCTAACACAGAAGGTCTTTGGCTAACAAAGTTCACAGATGACTGCAAACTAGGAGCCATAATCAAAACTCCTAACGATGTGGACATCCGACAAAAGGAACTCGCTGACACAGATGCCTGGTGTCAAAGCCATGGCCTCAAGCTCAATGCCAAAAAGTGGATTGTCATGCCTTTTGATAAAAACTCTGTACCCATGAACTACCATATAGGCGGTAGTCTACTTAACACTGAAAGTGTGATAAGAGACCTTGGGACACAGGTGGACAGTAGTCTCTCCTTTGATAATCACATCACCACAGTAGTCAGGGAATCCTTCTACATGGCACACCTCATCACAAAAGGTTTCTCATCCAGGAAAAAAGAGATCATTGTTCCCCTCTACTCATCACTCATTAGACCCATTATAGAGTACAATGCCCCTTTTGATATGTACCTCACAAGACATCTACAACAACTGGAAAGGCCACAGAAATACCACACAAAGAGGATTACCAGCCTCAAACAGATGCCCTACGCAGACCGTCACAAAACCTCCAGCTTTACTCTGTCATATATCGCCTACTCAGAGACGATCTCTGCCTAACATACAAAGCTATGTTAAACCCAGAGCTGTTGGACATGCTCCACGTAAAGAAATCCCAATCCCTCCGAGCTACGTGCTCGAGGGACCTAAACCTTGTCACCACAATAAACAGAACATGCTGGAGGGATAGATTCCTGTCCCAGAGATTTTCCATACACTGGAACAAACTACCTTTCTCTATCAAACAAAGCTCCTCATTAGCACTCTTCAAGAAAAATCTTGATGATTGGATGGGAGATAGGAAATTCATGCTGGGGATCACTTCTGTGGCTCTGCTTGACAGGGCACAGGAAAATAATTTTCTTGGGTGGCAAAAGCCAGAGTACTGTTTGGCTAGGATTACATAGGCCCTAGGGCCAATAGTACCTACCTATAAACCTATGAACCTATAAAGAACGAAAGTGATTAACAGCTTGTAAACTTAAACATCTCAGCTATAATGATCTAAACATTTTATATTTGGCTTTGCTTACAAATGCATCAAACATTTTTATCAGATGTGGTCTGAGTAGTCAAAGTATCTTTCATCAACTTCTGACCGATTAATCCAATTCCACTGAAAGGATTAAAAGCAAGGACTTTTAGCGAAATGGTGGGCATAACCACTACCCCCTCTAGCTAATATAAACTCCTCCTTTGACAACATTGGAGGTATGAAAACTAAAAACTGAATAATGAGGTTGATTGTTCAGCACCCAGTGAAAACAGATTGGGGGCACAACCATGGGTATATGAAGATGGTGACTTTGTACAAAAGAAACATCACTTTAACTGTAGCATGCTGATTTTGATTTTTTTAACTGTTCTCTTTTACTCTTGGTGTGCCATTATCATAGAATTCTTAACATGCTGACAGTATACTCTGAAGACATTTGTATCCCAGAAGGTATACTCTGAATCACATTTTTCTATTTTTGTCACCAGCAGGTCAACCAACTGTAATAATAGCAGCTCCGGTCTCCTTTGGAAGCAATCAAGTTCACATGACATGTCCGAACTGTAGAAATGACATCACTACTAAACTGACTCACACTACAGGTGTGGCAACCTGGCTGTCATGCTGTGTCCTCTTCTTTTGTGGGTAAGTATCTAATAAAGGGTTTAAAAGACTTTAAAAATTAAAAATAAAGCAAGCGAATTTCACATTTTACCTGTTTTGAATATTACCTATTTTTTCTTCTAATGAAAATGTACTCTTTTTTGCATTTTGGTCTGCTACTCTGTTACTATATTAACTGCTTCCGGTTTTTAGCTAGGTAAGTATGGAATTGTTGTGGTTACATGGAATTTCGGATATCTGTATGTAATTAAAAAATGTCATAATTTAACTGAAAAAAATGATTTTCTCTTGTGACATCTGAAGGATTTGTACTTTTGGCATAATAAGAGCTTTGTACATTTGTTCTGGACATTAGTTTTATCTTTTGTGCAGAGGTTAAATAGTCATCAGGTGGAAACCACTCAGAGCTATACTGCAACAACAAAAGCCATCTGAAATGCTAAACTCATTAGGCGTATGTGAGACCATTTGTCAATTTCCCCCCAAAAGTTCAGAATAAAAAAAACATGACTTCTAATTAGATGCTGAGGTATAAAGCACACACACACACACACACACACACACACACACACACACACACACACACACACACACATACACACACACATGCACATGCACACACACACACACACACACACACACACACACACACACACACACACACACACACACACACACTGACCCATTGTAATGTGCCCTTTCTGGGAAGGCATGGAACATTTTACAGAAAAAGAGTCACATAAATACAATATAGTAGTATTTCTCTTTGATAGATATGTGGTGAAGTCTGCAGTAGGAGTGACAGATCCATTTAAGGTAGAGGTGAGATTACATCAAGGATCAGCTCTGACCCCTTTCTTATTTGCAATGGTGATGGACAGGTTGATAGACGAGATCAGACAGGAGGCCCCATGGACTATGATGTTTGCAGATAACATTGTGATCTGTAGTGAAAGTAGGGATCAGGTTGAGGAAACCCTGGAGAGGTGGAGATATGCTCTAGAGAGGAGAGGATTGATGTTCAACAGGACTAAGACAGAATATGTGTGTGTGAATGAGAGGGAGGATAGAGGAATTGTGAGGTTGCAGGGAGTAGAGATGGCGAAGGTGGATAAGTTTAAGTACTTGGGATCAACAGTTCAGAGTAATGGTGAGTGTGGAAGAGAGGTGAAGAAGAGAGTACAGGCAGGGTGGAATGGGTGGAGAAGAGTGTCAGGAGTGATTTGTGACAGATGGGTACCAGTAAGAGTGAAACGGAAGGTCTACAAGAGGATAGTGAGACCATGTTATATGGGTTGGAGATGGTGGCATGGACTAAAAGGCAGGAGTCAGAGCTGGAAGTGGCAGAATTAAAGATGCTAAGATTTGCACTGGGTGTGACAAGGATGGACAGGATTAGGAATCAGTATATTAGAGGGTCAGCTCAGGTTGGACGGTTTGGAGACAAAGTCAGAGAGGTGAGATTGCGTTGGTTTGGACATGTGCTGAGGAGGGATGATGGGTATATTGGGAAAAGGATGCTAAGGATGGAGCTGCCAGGTAAGAGGAAAAGAGGAAGGCCTAAGATAAGGTTTATGGACGTGGTGAGAGAGAACATGCAGGTGGTTGGTGTGACAGAGCAATATGCAGAGGACAGGAAGAAATGGAATGGATGATCTGCTGTGGTGACCACTAACGGGAACAGCCAAAAGAGAAGAAGAGATATGGTCCTCCCAGCAAACCATATCATACAATAATTCATGCTGTTCTACACAGACTGTACCACCCCAACTACACCAGTAGGCAAACACGTCTGGCAATTTACCTCACATGCATGATTGCCCAAAGCAATGAAATAACAGCTACAGTAACAAATTGCCACTTGCCACAATATGGAATCATTTCCATGTCAACTGCCATAAAAAAAATAAATAAAAAGTATGGTGCTGTGGGCAATGTATAATGTTACCACTATGCACATATCTTCATGATTTTCCGTCAGGAAAATTGGAAAAAATTAAATTTCATGTAATGCACATTGCAGCTTTCAGACATTATGTTCTGTACCCATCCCAACCCAAACCACCTCAATGATCACTTCATTTTGATCACACAAAGTGCCTTTTGCTTTCATCTACTGACTTCCTGAAAAATGGATAACTACTTCTGTCCATCACCTGTGATCTCCGAAAGTGGTAAGCAGTAGCCCCAATAATGTATTTCAAGCTGCTACTACCGTAACTTCCAGCGTGTCAATCACAGTAAAAGTATGTAAAACATACTGTTGCAGGTAGTGTCTACTTTTACCACTGTCCATAAACAGTTCTATTTGCTTTCATGTCAGAAAGTAAAATACCTTGTGAAGATTGCTAGTTAAGTGTTCCAACCATTTATTTTATTCATACTCCATGCTTGGCTTGATTTACAAATTACTTATAAGAACAAATATTTGAAAGTGCTTAGGATGTATAGTAATAGGACATGGTTAGCCAAACCATGTTCTTTTACTATATCCCTGTGTTAGAAGTGAGGCCAAGCTAATAAACAGCTTGATTTCTTACTTCTGGTTAAAGTTCACATTGATTTTACTGAGAAGTTGGTGGGATTTGGCTAATACAGTTACTGTACTTTCTAGATGATTACCTTACAGACACATTGCAAAAGAAAAAAATAATCAGTAAAACTTGCCATCCACACCACTGGGAAATCTGTGCAGTGTTATACTAATCCTACCTACAGTCTACCAGCAAAGGGGTAATCTGCCATTAAGTCTGCCCTGACGGTGGGTAGATAGAAACTTGGAGCTCGGTAGGTATGCCAAGCAAGGGGTATAAATAAATAAAAGCTATGTTACTTAGAAAATGTAATCTTTTTCTGAAGTATTTTAATAACCGAGCAGAGTACCATGAAGCTGAGGTACATTCATCACTCCATCTCACAGTATTAGGATTTCAGGTTTTGAGTCACTGAGGGTTATGATTAACAGGATCATAGTTAGGATATCTATGCTACTCCGCATGGGTGAACAGGTAAGCAGGTGGATAAGGAAGAGCAATGGAGGGTCACGATTAACAGGATCATAGTTAGGATATCTATGCTACTCCTCGTGGGTGAACAGGTAGGCAGGTGGATAAGGAAGAGCAATGGAGGGTCACGATTAACAGGATCATAGTTAGGATATCTATGCTACTCCTCGTGGGTGAACAGGTAGGCAGGTGGATAAGGAAGAGCAATGGAGGGTCACAATTAACAGGATCATAGTTAGGATATCTATGCTACTCCTCATGGGTGAACAGGTAGGCAGGTGGATAAGGAAGAGCAATGGAGGGTCACGATTAACAGGATCATAGTTAGGATATCTATGCTACTCCTCATGGGTGAACAGGTAGGTAGGTGGATAAGGAAGAGCAATGGTTGTAAATTACTTTGAAAAGTTTATTGTACTTGTAAAGATCAGATGGAGGACAGAATACTTCAGCAAAACCAACATTTTCCATAAAATGCTATTTAACTCTCTGTGGTCATAAAAGAAAGCTTAAAAATGTCACCTGCTTCTCATATCACTAATACTACTCCCACATATGGAAATGTCAACAAAACATGCAGTAGGCAAGTTATAGAACAACAAATTTGTAAGGAGTGCATTATTGAGATAAAGGTGACCGGGCACCATTTTTTTATTCATTTACTGGTCGACAGTCATGGAAATTAGTGACCACAGTTGTGTATCATTGAATCTTTCTTGAATTTGTTGCTGGGAGCACTGATGGGGCCCCTCAGCTAACATGGGCTCTTAGAAGCTGTCTAGAGAACCTTGTGATAGACCCAGTTCTGTGTATTATAATACAGTTCAGCTTAGCCACCTTTATGGCATTGTGTCTATGAACAGATTTTACATTTTCTACACTAGTCATATCTTTCTGCTTTAGAGGTCTCTACTTTCTGCTTGAAAGGATCATCTGACTTTTGCATTGGTTTGACTGCTGCTGCATGCACTTTGTAAGGCTTGGATTTGCTCAGTCCATGTCTTTAATTCCTCATGCAGCACATTTACAATGTTCTTACTCCTCTCCCAGATCATATGCAAACCGAGTGCATTTAGTTCACTTTTCATCACTGTACCTCTGAACACACAACCTTTCTAAGTTCCTCACTGGTAAGTGATGACTATTTCCTTCATCTATGCTTTCATATTTCTTTCTTTTTTTTTTTTTTTATAAGCAGGGACAAAATACATTCTTTTTAGTTTAGGAAAGTGATTTTCTTAACTATTTCACTGCTGCGAGTGAACAACAGCATTGCCAGCAGTTGACAAAATATCTGATATTTCATCTTTATCACTTTGTAAATGCACAATATCAATGTGACCCTGAACCTGCCTTCTCTTTGTCTCAGAAGTCTAAGTGACATTCCACTTTATATGTTTTCTAATTTACTTACCATTTTCTCCAACTTAAATTTTTTGTCTGTGTGTTTATAGCAACCATGATTCATTTCCTTTTAACCTGACATAGGCTGAACTTTTCATAATGGCTCAGTTAATTTCTGGAATTTTATGACGAAGATGTTGGGTAAGTTAGGGAAGAGATGATTCCAGAGGGTACTCATAGCAGTAAGGAGGGAAAAGTGTATCCTAGTGGCTGAAGAATCAGTATTCTAGTACCAGTGTACAAAAGCAATGGACATCCACAACTGTGGACAGAACAGAGGTGTCAACCTCCTGTCATACTGCATGAAGCTACTGGAGAGGGTGACTGATCAACAAAAATGCAGAAAAGTAGAACATTTGATTGGAGATGAAAATTTAGGATACAGATCAGGATGCAGCACAACTGACACAGTGTTTGCAGTGAGACAGATGGTTGAGAAGGAGTTGGTGATGAAGAAAGAGTCAAAATGGGCATTTCTAGACCTGAGGAAAGCATATGACAAGGTCCCAAGAAAATGATTTGGGCAGTCCTGAGATGGTTTAAAGTTCAAGAATCATTTGTAGAATTAGTGCAGGCTATGTATAAGGACTCAGTGACAAAAGGGTTTCCACTGGGAGTGGGTTCGCATCAGGGTTTAGATCTGACTCCACTGTTGTTCATACTGGTGAAGGACTATATTGACAAGCAGATAGGTAGGGATAGATCAACAAAGCTGATGTATTCAGACAATGTAGCATTAGAAGCAGCCTCTGAAGAAACACTTCAGCAAATTATAGGGGAATGAAATGCAAAACTGCAGACACATGGGATGAAGCTAAATACAGACAAGACAGTTGTTATGGAAACAATTGGGGGCAACTAAAGAAAAGCTGAAAATTGAAACAGAAAAGAAAATTGTGGCACATGTGAGCATCTTCAGGTATCTGGAAGGGGTAGTTGAAGAGAGTGAAAGTCTGAATGAGAAGGTCAAAATTAAAATCAAACAGGCAACTGGCAGTTCACTTAAACCTCTAACATTTTCACTGCTCAGTCTTATACAGAAAGCACAGTCTTTGTGATAAAGCAACAGTTTCTGTTCTACTTTGAAAGCTGTTTTGTTATCCAGTTTTTGTAAACAACTTTTTAAAACACATAGTCATTAATTTTCATTCTCAAAAACAATATGCTCCATTTTACTACTGATTGCTCAGCTTAGAGGCAATACCTCCACGCCCTTTGTAGTTCTGTATCCTGAGTCAAGACCCCAGACTTTTCTTGCAGAGCTGTAAACATTGCGGTAGTGCATTAATTTTTCATTTGTTGTTGCTGGATGGCCACTTATATAGCCTCACTTTTGAAAAGCTCCCCTTTACCCTTTCCATGAGTTCTTGTTTTTTGACATTAACTATCTTACAGGTTCATAAATTCATAGGTGTTTACTAGGCTGATAACCACAAGGGCTTTTTTAAGCCTAGCCATGCTTTCCAAATCTCTGACAAGTTCTGATACTCTTGATAAGTGTAAGCATGGGCCTGGGAGATGATCCATTCACAGTTTATGTGTGTCCATTAGAGACATAGGTGCCAAACCAGGGATGAATATCAAATAACTTAACCATTATGCTAGCCTCCCACCCCATGCCAGCCTCTCACCCATCTTTTAAAATAAATTCTATTCTCCATTGTCACTTACCAGGTGGCCCACTTGCTCATGCTCATGGTAGTAACACATACATGTCTTTGTCAGTTGTCATACCTGAAAAAAAATGTTATAAAAGTTATGTCAAGGAAATTGTTCACCATATAACATTTTATAATGAAAGTCTATATAGTATATACATGCAAAGATATTTAAAAGCAACCTTTTTCACAGCTACATGGATCCACTTTTTATTGCTAGGGCAAATCTCTATTTGGGATCGAGCTTTTTTCTTTCTGCAGGCATAAGCATTCACACATGTTTTACTTTTTTCTACTCACAGTGCATCACTCTTTCTGTTCCTTTCACTTACCAATAGGCCAGGCTTACACCTTCCCAAACAATTCATTTAAATGTAGCAAAGCTTCCCCAGTATGCATTTCTTGACAGTTACACAATTCTCATTTCTTTTATAGGCATGGGGTAACCTGAATAATGTAGAAATGTTACTAGACTTGTATTTTTAAAGCAGTACTTTTTTAACTATTTAGAATATCATATAAAATACTCTTTTGTTTTCAAACATTTAAAAGGAAAATGACCATGCCTGTTCTAAACAAAGGGAAAAATTCTTTACTGGCCATTTATAAATCTGCTGGTATTTCCTTTCAGTTATGTAATGTGTTTTTCCAGTGATTTTACACATTTTTCCCATTTGTTTGCAGTTTATTTAGTTTCAGTTAATGATGCTTGTTTTGAGTCCTTGTCTACTTGAGTGTTTAATAGATCCTCCTGTTTGTTACACTGAGTGTTTTACCTTCATAATTCACTAGATTGTACTTCCATACTGTTAATACAATGTTTTTATTGTAACTTTCCACATTTATTATACTCCTGCAGTTACCTTTTACTTTAATGTACAGTTAAACTTGGTTTTCTAGTTGGAGTATAAACTTGTTCAGAGTTTTAGTGACAGTTCAGTAACAGAGATTCATTTACTGCATTTGCTGACTTGTAGAATTTACTGTCTGGAGTTCTAGCTGTTTTCTTCTTAATTATTTCAGTTTATCTCTTCAGCTTAATGGTGGTAGGTGGAGCCCCATGCAGTGCTACACAACTATGTATTCAGATATTCAGAGTTGTAGCTGGTTCAGCTAGCACTCTGTGCTGGTCCCACAAGGTAGTACCCCACCTCTTCATCACTGTTTAAGGGAAGAGAAATAAAAAAGGCTCACTCCTTCTATCTACTAGCACACCAACCATGTGGTAAGATTTAAACTCTCCCTCATACCCCAGCTCTTTGGTCGAAGAGCGCAAAAAAAGTTTGTGATCAGGTACCAGGGCTGCTGAAAACCAGCAGCCAATCAAATCTCATGTCTGCATCCTGCTCCTGACACACTTCCTTCCTCACATTTTATTTTATAAAAAAAAATGTTGCTTTTAAACTGTAGCACACTGCTGGCTAGATTTAGCAAGCAGTTGCTACAGTTCATTCCCTGCATGGAGCAGAAAGATATGGCTTTTTAATTTTAAATTGTAGCAAACACTTGCTACATGCTACAGTTTATACCCAAGGAGCACTACTGCGCTCAGGTTTTTAGATTTTTTTTTTTACTTTTAAATTGCTGCAAATTGTTTGCTACAATGTAGCAAGCAGTTGCTACAGTTTATGCCACACACACATGGAGAGCTACAGCACTCTGGTTTTTAATGAAAAAGAAAAAAGAAAGAAAGAAAAATATCTTTTTATTTGTTTAAATTTGTAGCAACTGCTTGATGCAATGTAGCAAGCAGCTGCTTCAGTTTAGACTACATATGACATGCAACAGCTCTCAGGTTTGACCGCAAATGCAATACCACCTTCCCACCCTAGTTTATAGAACTTCTCCTCGACTTCAGATGCCACCATTTGAAAGACTGTCATAAACTCTTTAACTTCAATCCTGATACTTTCAATAACATATTCTTCTCCTTCAACTGGGCCTTCTTCTTTTATGACCTTTCACTTGACGCAGGTGTCTCCAAATTCAATGAAATTTTCCTTAATACTTTAAATGCTCTGGCCCCCATCATAAAAATAAGACTTAAATCTAACTTTTCCCCTTTGCTATCTCAAACCATTCACAACCTCATGTTACAGAGAGACAGAGCCTGGCAGAATTGGAAAAAAAACTAATCTACCAAACCACCTTCAAACTTATAGAGAACCTAGGAACCTTACCAAGAGAAATATTGACAAGGACAAAAGGCAATACTATTATAAACCACTAAACAATCCTCACTCTAATCGCAAACTATTTTGGACCACTATTTATAAGCTCCTTTATCCTGGTAAGCCTACTACATCTGTTCCCTGTCCATATAGCTCTGACCTTGAAGCAGCTACTTTACTCAACACTTTCTTCATCAATTCTATCAAAAATATTAATAAAAATAACAATTCAAATATTTTCTCTGCTGAGCTCTTTCCCTCCTCCCCTAACCCCACCTGCTCTCTTAAACCCTCTCCCACTGTATATATCACATCACTTCTCTCTAAACTTAAACCTTGCTCTCCCTCTGCTAATAACTTACCCCCACAATTCCGCAAAATCACTGCTAATGCCATTGCCTATCCATTTTCATAAACTGATCTATTCTTGAAAATACTGTGCCCAAAATTTATAAGAAATTCTGTTATCCCCTTCATAAAGATGGAAACTACACAGATCCCTCCAACTATTGTCGCATTGCTATCCTATCCCCCCTAAAATAATGGAAAAATGTATACACAAACAAATACTTGAACATCGTATACAGGAAAAGCTCCTGACTCCCACACAACATGGTTTTCATCCCCATCATAGCACTGCCACTACTCTATTACTTTCACTCAGACCATCACCAAAGCTTGTGATGAAAACAAACTCATCTCTCCCATCTTCCTCAATTTATCAAAAGCTTTCGATACTGTCTGTCATAATTTGCTTCTAACTAAGCTTCAAAACTTTAATCGCTCTTAATCTACTATACTCTAGTTCAACAACTACCTCTCTGATAGACTTCAGTCTGTCAGATGGCTATCAGCTTCCTCTCCCTTCCTTCCTGTTCGTACTGGCATACCCAAGGATCCATACTAGGGCCCCTCCTATTTAACATCTTTACAAATAATCTTTACACATCTTGCCCCCACTCTTCTATAATTCAGTATGCAGGTGATTCTACCATCATATCTTGCTCTGATACTCTCCCCCACCTTCTGTCCCTTACTCAAAACTCACTCCTGTCTGTGGAAAAATGGCTAGTCAACAATGAACTATTACTTAATCCAAAAAAAAAAAACTTCTTCTCTTCCTCCCTAAATCTCTACAGCATTGTAAAAACTCCTTAGACTCATCCCTTAACAATACTACTAGGGCTTCTTGCTCAGTCAGACCAACCCAGTTAACAAATATCAAATAAAATAAAGAACTAAAACGTAATGCATGAAAGAGTGATCAGGGTTGGACATCCAGGTCACCTAGCACTTTGCCTCCTTTGCCCCACCATAGTTACACTTCTTGTTATATTCAACAAACGCACATACTTTCATTTTTTAAATTCTTTCCTAGGAATCTTAGTTAACTCCACTGCCTAGTTATAGCTATTTAAACTGCAGAGTTAGACAAGGGTATATCATTGCATGTCTAGAGCTGATCTCATAGCCTGTGTAGGCAAATTATTTACTACTCACCTGGTGTTGATTCAGAAACCAAATTTTCTCTATTCATACTTGCAAGTAGATTGAAACCAGAACCTGAACTATGAGCCAAGAGGCTCTTGTTTCTACTAAGAGGCTGGTTGCTCTTCATGTGCCGAGTCAGATTGCTGTTTTACACAGCTGGCGCACCAGCAAACCAGCTCCAAACCTCCCAGGTGCTACTCCCCCTTTAGTCCACATTAATAAGCATGTGGAACCATGGATCTGCACTTTCCAACTTTTTCTGTAGCCAGCTTGGTTGAAACGTATCAATCGACTCATGTTACTGACAACCATCTTCTTCTTACACAAACTGACACAGTGTGTGAGCGATGTAGTTATATAATGTTACTGAAGGCAAAGCTCTCACACAAAGCTACTACAAACAAGAAATAGGTTGCCAGTACCAAACAACACAGCACTAAACCAATGACATGCAGCTCAGAGCAGGCACACAGATGTACATATGCTGAGGCACCTAAAGGTAACATACCTAAACTGCAGAAGTCTCTTAAATCTAACCTAAGAAACAAGTACCCACAGCAACCTTACAAACACACAGCACAGGTAGCATCCACTATGGAACATACATGCATGAGTCATATTGTTTCACATCAAAAGTCTATAAGACAAACATCCACACAGTCATAGGTGACTCCATAGTTCATAGGTCCATAAGTTATTAGAAAGCTAATTACCACTAGGGCCCTTACAAGTCTAACTATGCACCCCAAACCATTCAGGCCCCAAGTATCATGGATGTCTATATGGGAGAGGGGACATGTTAGTAGGGAGATAATTTAGGATTTGTGGCAGTGAAGTGTTAGCTAGGATAATATTTTTATTATTGATGGCTTCTGTCCAAAAGGGACATGGGGGGCAGACCAGGGATAAATTTACTATTTATCAGCCAATTGTTAAGGTTTCCTTTAAATAAGCCAGGGATGTACTCTTTTTTACATGGACTGGGGGCCTGTTTCATAGTGCAGGGATCCTTTGGAACACATAGTGAGACACACTAATGCACCACTCACTAGTATGTGCAAAGAAAGGGTCAAGGTAAGTTGCATTTTAGTTGCCAGGGTTCAAGTCACACATGCATGTAAGTTCCTGCACCACAAGTACACATGTGACACAGTGATAGTGCATGCAGGTGTAAATGGCTCAAGTTGTACCTCTCAGGACCATAACATGAGAGATGTGATGGACCTTTCAGAGTTTATATCCGATGCAGGTATCATTTTGCATCATTCCACCATCACCAAGAATGATGCTGCAATACTATGGGCATCAACAATTGGATTAACCTCTGTTATTCAAACAGGGTAAAATATATGTATCAATCTCAGAAGAAATGGTAGACAATCCTAACTACTTTTTTCAGGGATGACCTGCACCTGTCCCCTAAGGCCTTTGTATAGTAACTAAATCCTTGTCCACCCCAAGGTGCATTTTTGGCAATGTCAATCATCTAAAACTTCCAACATGATGAAACAGAATCCAGATAACAAAATGCATTGCTGCCAAATGCTAGGAGAGTAAACAGAAACTCCACTCCCTACAAGCAAGCCTTACCCAGAAGAACATTGCTAAATACATTGTCAGCAAGACCCAGTTCAAGAACTACGATAGCACTCCATCAGTGCAAGGTCTGAATCCTACCACATATTGAGGACCATCACACAAGCTTAAGGCACCAACATTTCACAGGATAATGGCTTGTTACGTCTCCCACATCTGTCTTATAATTAACAAAACTCCTTACCCTCGGATTGGCACCCATTTCTCTTATGGAAAGAGGTAACAGTTAAATGTCCCAGTATATCCTTATTCTGCCCAGCTCTGAGCTATACATACACACAATATAAGGCCCCAAAAATGTACTTTGGGATTATAAGGCTAGGCTTCTTAAGATCCTAACAGATCAGTAGCCTAGTAAATACCTATGAACCAATGAACCCTAAGTTTCATCAAGCAAGCAGTGGTCAAACTTCAACTTACAGCACACTGTGGGGCCTCCAATTTTCCAGTGCAATAAATTCTGGCTTCTGTAACTTATTTTTCCAAAGACCCAGTTCACAAAATTGTTGTTGCAAAAACATTTTTCAACAAATCCATCTACCAGTACTCATGAATACTTACTTCTTTATGATACCAGTTCAGTAAATTCATAAATATACTACTTTGTTAGATACGTTTGACAGTCTCTGGGATCTAAAACTATTTAAAATCACACCATAGGTGAATATGCATCATAAATGGCAACATTTATGGAGGGAGAAACTCACACCATATGTAGCACAATCATGCCAACCTGTGAAATATTAAAACACGCATATTTAGCAAATAATTATAATGACATGAAAATGAGTAACATTATCAAAATGAGAGTTTTGTTAACCGGAACTCAAGCAACCAGCACTTTCAAGCAACCAGAAAAAAATGTCGAAGAAATGCAGTACAACAATTTTCATGTGTTGCACTTTCTGTCCACCCCCCCCCCCCGCAGAAACATACCTTGCATTTTAGAGTTTTCGAGTTTTAAAAAGGAAGATAGGAATAAATACCTTCTCTCCTCAACCTGAAAACAAGTCAAACCAAGCAAATAGCATAGGGTAGAGTATCACTCAGGCCTATTTTTAATAATAACTCTCAAGCAACAGAAACTACAGTTATCCAGCATCTACCAATCCCCATGGGTGCCAGTTAACTGAGAGCATCCTGTATTGTCAAATGCAAATAAAAGTAAACAATATGGTGACATGATTCAGATATTTATAAAGTATTTTTGATGTGATGCACAGTTGTAGCTGCCATAGCATCCAGAAATATATAGAGAGACCTCAAAGAATATAGGGTAGTCACTGTTTTAGTAGACATGTATGTGCAAGAGGCTGCTGTTGCAGCCTGGAACCACAGACCATGCTACTGTGTGGATGGAGGAACCATGAAGAAGCTGTTTGAGAGGTGTCCCTGTCATATGCAGACTCATGAGATGTGAGAGTGCCAGTTGCTGTGGTCAGCAAAGTATGTATTGTTTGAGCGTTATGAATACAGAGACCTTCTGGTAACTAGTTGGGCGGGGGTGCAGTGGGAATACCACAGGTATCTGCCTTAATGATGATACAGTTCTACAGCATGTGAGGGAGCCTGTCTGCTTCCCACACCTCACAGAGGATAGAAGCAGCACTATGTAGTTTTAAAAAAAAAAAAACTTTCCTGTAACTAGTGTACTCCAGATTCAGATTTGCTGCATCCAGGACTGTATGTAAGCTTCTGAGCCCCCCCCCCCCCAACTAAGCTTTCTGTGTTGGAGGGAAGCCTTCTAGCTTATCAGTGGGAGTGGTAAGCACTAGGTAACCTATCTACCACATAAGGAGTGGTTCTGGCTCAGAAATTGTAGTTATTGGCCATTTGGGCAGTTTTTCATCTCTCTCAACTTTCTGATTTAAAAGCTCACATTTGCACTTGTTTCCCTCCTTTCCTGTAACAAGTTTAGTCCAGATACAGATTCTTACTTTCAGCACTTGAATTTGCTTATTCGTGATCAGCACTTGTTCAGAACTTAAAAGCACTAAATAACCTACTAATTACTACAGCACTCAACCTTCATCATTACCTAGAGGAAAACAGTTTTTGTACTTACTTTCCTCACTTGCTTAGAGAAAAACAGCTCTTGTATTCACTTTCCTCACTTATCTAGAGGAAAATAGTTTTTTTATTCAGGCATGTCCAAGGGTCAGCTCCCAGTGTTCTCTCCTGTCTATCTGATGAACCTAGGCATCTTGGGGCAATGTAGAAATTGCCTCATGTACACAGACAATCCTCTCCTCCTACCACCCAACACTACAACCTGTGAGAGATGCACTTATCTAGCCAAACCGGAGGTAAAGCTCTCTCCAATCAAGAATGAACTTGACAGTCAAGAGGAGGAGGTAAACACTTGCACCACATCACACTCATCACATAGTCTCACTAAATCTACACCACCAAAATCCACACATAGAAACACAAAAACATTTGCGGAGACTCTCAATAATAATCTGCTCAAGCAACAGAGACCTCCAAAGCAGAAATAAAAGCAACCTCCAACCCCCAACACAACCCAAATGACACATAGCACGCAGACTCAGTGTGCCACTCAACCACAGCTAATAAGGAAAAACAATGTACCCAACACACTAGTCATAGGCGACTCTATAGTCAGGCACAGTGATGTCCCACTCACCAGGCTAAACAAGGAGAAGGTTACTGTCAGCTGCCTGTCAGGTGCCAGGATCCACCACATAACCCACACACTCAGGTCACTCCATAACAAGTACAAATATGACTCTGTCATTGTCCATGTTGGTGTGAATGACCTGAGATGTACCTCCCTGGACTACATGAAAAGAGACATGGAAGAGCTCTCCTATCTTGTAGCCCAGGCAGGTATGACCCGAGCCCTGAGTAGCATTCTGCCATCACCCAGAATGATTTCGCAGTACAAGGACAAAATGATCAACTTCAACAATTGACTAAGCTTCTGGTACCATTCTAAAGGGATCCAGTATCTGTCTGCCTGGGATGACATGGTCGACAGACCACGATGCTTTGCCAGAGATGGCCTGCACCTGTCACCCCTGGGATTCCGGATACTGGCTAAGGTTCTTGCCGCCCCTATACTGCCTTTCTAGGCAAGGTTCAAATGACAAATTCACAACCATAACAGGAACAGGCAAGTAAAAACTGAGGGTGATGCTACGCAATGTTAGAAGTCTAAATCTCAAAATGCACTCACTCGAGGTACTCCTTAAAATGGAGAACATTGATATCTGTGCAGTGACTGAGACCTGGTTCAAGGCTCCAGAGAGCACCCCTGCACTACCAGGCTATAACTCATACCACACTTTTCAGCCATGTAACCCGGACTGGAACACCAAAGGTGGAGGTGTGTCCATATTCATTAAGGATATCCACACCTCCAGGCTAGTTGCTCAGCATAATGCAGCCGAGGTTATCCAAGTGCAACTAACTCTGGGCAAAACTGCAATCCAAATTGTAGCTTGCTACAGATCACCCACCATGCCCCAGGATACCCACTTCTCTTTTCTTGATGTACTGGAAAATATTAGGGTTCAACCAAACACCCTAATAATGGGCGATTTCAACTACCCCATCATTAACTGGGAAAACTACTCGTACCAACTCCTTCGCTCAACGCTTTCTGAAATTCAAAAACTCCAATGCCCTGGATCAACTTATCCACATCCCCACCAGGGGCAACAATGTCCTAGATCTAGTCATTACCAATATGAGTGACCGGTGTTCCACACCTGAAGTCAATGCCTCATTGGTCCGATTCGACCATAAGCTAATTACCCTAGATATCCACATCCTGCCTCCACCCCCTATTAAAGAAACCATGGTAAAAAATTTCTCCAAAGCCAACTTCATGCTTCTTAAGACAGAAGTGGTGAACTTCATGACACCCATGCAGATGGACAATACAGTTAAGACTACTGAATCCTACACAATTGCACTTTATAAGCACTTACATGAGTGCATGGATCATGCTATCCCAAACAGAACCAAGACGCTATTCTCCAAAAAAAGGAAGCCAATCTGGTGGTCCCCTGCCATAAACAAAATATAAAACAGAAGGAAGAAACTCTTGCAAAAGAGAGTAAAATCCCACGAGTGGAGGAGCTCCCTGGTCAGCCTCAGTAAGAAGCTGCAATCCCTGATAAAATCCTCCAAAGCTAGTTATGAAAACAAAATTGCCACTGATTCTAAAGACAACCACAAAGCATTTTATAGCTATGCCAAGAATCTCAATGGCAACACTCAGATCTGCTCTGAGTTACAGCACAATGGCACTAAATATACAGACCCAACTGATATTACCAACATCCTGGCAGATAGGTTCAGTGCTAACTTTACCCCCTCACCCCCTAAAGAGCCCATCTCTATACCGGAAGAATGCAAAGTTCATGTAATCACGGCTGCACAAGTAAAAACCACACTCCAAAGCCAAGAACACAGCATCCATGGGACCAGACAACATCCCAGGCTGCGTTCTACATGAACTACAGAATGAACTGGCACCCCACCTAAGTACCATGTTCAATCATAGCCTCACCTCAGGCTCTTTGCCTGCTGAATGGCACACAGCAACGGTTATCCCACTCCACAAGGGGGGAGCCACCATGGACCCCAGCAACTACCACCCCATTAGCTTGATGAGCCTGGTCTGCAAGGCCATGGAATGTATCATCATGGAACTTATAAACAAAGACATTGGTAATCTCCAAACTCTGGATCCCACCCAGTTCAGGTTTGTAAAAGGCAGATCATGTCTCCTAAACCTGACAGACTTCTTTGAAGCAGTCTCCAAAGCCGTAGACAAGGATAAGGTGGTTCACACAGCCTATCTAGATCTTGCCAAGGCTTTTGACACCATCCCCCACTCTGGAATTATAGATAAACTCACTAAACTAGGTATAAATCCCTATGTCACAAGATGGGTTGCCAACTGGCTCACTGAGAGAACCTACAATGTGAAAGTAGCAGACTCCAAATCCGACTTCAGACCAGTGACAAGTGGAGTACCACAGGGTTCAGTCCTGGGTCCTCTCTTGTTTGGTATCTACTTCTCTGAAGTACAGGCTAACACAGAAGGTCTTTGGCTAATGAAGTCCGCAGATGACTGCAAACTAGGAGCCATAATCGAAACTCCTAATGATGTGGACATCCTACAAAAGGGCCTCACTGAGACAGATGCCTGGTGTCAAAGCCATGGCCTCAAGCTTAATGCCAAAATGTGCATTGTCATCCCCTTTGGTAAAAACTCTGTACCCATGAACTACAACATAGGCAGTAGTATACTTAACACCAAAAGTGTGATAAGAGACCTTGGGACACGTGGACAGTAATATCTTCTTTGATAATCACATCGCCACAGTAGTCAGGAAATCCTACTACATGGCACACCTTATCACAAAAGGTTTCTCATCCAGAAAAAAAGAGGTCATTGTTCCCCTCTACTCATCACTCATTAGACCCATTACAGAGTACAACACCCCTTTTGGTATGTACCTCACCAGACATCTACAACAACTGGAAAGGCCACAGACATACCTCACAAAGAGGATTACCAGCCTCAAATAGATGCCCTACGCAGACCGTCTCAAAAAACTCCAGCTTTACTCCGTCACATATCACCTACTCAGAGGTGATCACTGCCTAACATACAAAGCTATATCATATGCAGAGCTGTTGGACATGCTGCACTTAAAGAAATCTCAATCCCTCTGAGCTACACGCTCTAGGGACCTAAACCTTGTCACTACAATAAACAGAACATGCCAGAGGGATAGATTCCTGTCACAGAGACTTCCCATACTCTGGAATAAACTACCTATCTATATCAAACAAAGCGCCTCATTAGCACTCTTCAAGAAAAATCTTGATGATTGGATGGGAAATAGGAAATTCACCCCGGGGATCACCTCTGTGGCTCTGCTCGACAGTGGCACAGGAAAATAATTTTCTTGGGTGGCAAAAGCCAGGGTACCTTTTTGGCTGGGTTTGTATAGGCCCCAGGGCAGATAGCCTAGTACCTACCTATGAACCTATGAACCTATGACATACCCAAATTCATGAGGTGCATGGAGCCATTGACTGCACCCACATTGTGATAAAGGCCACACCTGGGGATCAGGGACAATGATATTTCTACTCTAAGTCATTCCCCCCCATCAACTGCCAGGTGTATAATATGCAATGTATCAGAAAACCACACAGGTAGTGCACACAATTCGACATCTGGCACACATGCAATTATATCAGCTGATTTTTCAAGATGATTTTCCACAAAACCGTATTTTTGGCAATACCAGGTGTATGCTCTGGAGTCTTTGGCTAATGATAGAAATAAGAAACCCACTGACACTGGCAAATAATGCATACAACATCACTGTGTTACAGACCTGAATTATTGTTGAACATGAGTTTGGACTTCTTCATGCCTACTACTATAAAATATTTGTAGTGTGTGCACTGTTACACAACATGTTACTATGCAGTTACTGCAGAGGAGAGATATGCTGCAGATGGAAGCCCTGAAGTCAGTAGCAGATGAGGTACCCGATAAGGAGCTTGTGGAGGAGCTGCCTACAGTGGATGAATATGCAATGAGGAGGCTATGGCACTGGCTAAGGGGTAGCCTCTGAGTCATAACAATGGCTGAGTAAACATAATATACAACAGTAACAATGCAATCAGGCCATGTCATAACATACATAGACTGTCTACACTGTGCATTAGACATAACCAGGGGTGGCTCGTGCTAGTGGACTGCAGGACTGCAACCCCCCCCCCCCAGCTGTAAAAAGAAAAAACGGAAATTGTGTGTGTGTGTGTGTGTGTGTGTGTGTGTGTGTGTGTGTGTGTGTGTGTGTGTGTGTGTGTGTGTGTGTGTGTGTGTGTGTGTGTGTAATGCCCCAGTTAAATATACCTGGTGGCTAGAGAGAATCTCAAGAAAGCCTCAAACCCAAGGTCGGCAGAGAATAACTCAGACTCAGACCCTGTACCTTGGGTGCAGGTAACAAGAGCCTGGATTCCCTACCCACCCCCACTTCTGAAAACAATTCAGATTTTTGCCTCATATTTTTGTTCTGTTCTGTTCCTCATAAAATCTGTGGTTTTCTGGATTTTTAATTCACTAAATAATTACAGGAATTTGAATTTCAGACTTCATATTCTTCAGAAAGGACATAGTAACACAAAACCTTTTATTCTAGAAAATATATCAATATTTGAAATGTGTCCCTATTCTGGTGGCTGTATTCCCCCATTACTGGCTTGGTCCAGTTTGTTTTTTTGTGCTAAGAGGTTGAGAGCTAATGTGAGAACTGAATTCACTGACTATGTTTGGGGCTGTATTCCCTCATTATTGGCTTTATCCAATTGTTTTGTGCTAAGAGGTTGAGAGCTATGGTGAGAACTGAATTCACTAAATGATAGCCATTTAAGTGTCAGTCTTCCTATGGTTCAAGAAACAGCTGATTTGGCATAGTGGTATGTTGCTCTGACTGTAGTACACAGGGTCCTGATTTCAAGACTGGGCAGTGAAATGCATGGTGGTAACACAGCATTTTATTCTAGCAACTCTCCAAGATTATACAAGCAATGTTTAAAATGTGTCCCTGGTTTTTGGGCTTTTGTCTCTCTCCCCAATAAATTTAGCCTTTTTCCAGATTTCTTGTGCTGCAAAGTTGAGAGATACAGTTGAATGTCAAGTGGATTTTTTCAAAGAGCTGAAAGCTACAGGGGAAGAGAAGTTTAGTGCTGCTTATGCTGAGTCTCTGTGTATTGTTAATAGCACAACAGGTAGTATACTTGCTTTTGATGCAGAAGGCTGTGGGTTTTACTTCCCGAGTATGTAGATGCATTGCTGATACTGTACTAGTTGTACTTTCAAAGGGGATGGATACTGCAATCCTGAGAATGTCCTCTTTGGCAGAGATACCTAGTAACTATGAACACGTTAACAGTTTGCCATCCATTCCCTATTGCAATATTACTAGCTTATATTTTTTTAATGTAACATAGGCAATTTATTCCTCAAGGGCAGCAGGCAATTTATTTGTAGATGAAACAATGAAATATAAAGTTGTTTGCTAGCAGCAACATCTTCATTAGTTACATATCTCTTTATTGTGGAATTATTTAGATGACTTTTACTTCTGCACAGATTGTGCATATTTACTGATACCAGTGTATTGTAGAAATTTGAGTAGACTTTTATGATGGAAATGTTCTGAATTGGGCAGTTTTGTCATTATCCGTGCATGCATTTTGTTTCATTGTTTATTGGAAAAATGTTCAAAACAATAAATTTAAAACACCCTCTAACAACTATACTGTATTATACAAGGAATATAATTCATTCAGAAAGGTGTATCAAAGAACACATGTATGTTTCATGTGCAAGGGGTCTATGATTTGAAAACAGCCCAAAGTTAATCTTTATCTGCCACTGGCCAGATGCATTTTCTTTGAATGTGGGTTTCAATGCTGTTTCAATGAATGTGAGTTTCAAGGGTAGAGAAGTTTTAATGCTAAGTCTATTTTCATTGTGAGACTGCATTGCTTTGTTTAGCAGATGTCTATTAGTTTTTGTGCTGTAAAATGTAAAATAAAACTTTTAAATTAGATCCAAATCATCATAGAAGTAAAGCAGTATCCACATTAAAGTGTTTATGGTAAATTGGGTGAAATAGCCAAGTAATGGGACGTTGGAATGGCTGCAGGGGGGAGGCCCAATTCGACCATGATTTTGTGAGGGGGAAGGGCAGCAAACTCAAACAGCCCCGGCTGAACTATACCTCTCAACTGTCCAGATTTTCCCAGAATGAATAGATTTTTGCTTCTTATTTTTGGTTTGTTCCTCATAAAATTTGTGGTTTCCTGGCAAATCATTTAGGAATGAAGTCACTAAATAATGACAGACATTGCATTTCAGACTTCATATCCTTCAGAAAAATGCATGCTAAAGCAAAACCTGTTATTCTATCAACTGTTTAGGTTTATACAAGAGCAATTTTTAGTGCTGTTTGTATGTTTCCCCAATATAAAACAAACTCATTGGATCGCTAGCTCGGTGGCAAAACGTGACTAAATAACCAACGATTTTGCGATTTAAAAACACAGGTTTATAAATTAATACTTGTAAGTGCTTTCGAAGGGGTCCCTGCCCCAACTTCTTCAGACAAGTAATTGTTCAAAAAAACATATCTTATATACTGGCTAGATAATTAGTTATTAGATCAATTAACCTAGCCAATTACTTTCTAAAAGGAAATCCAACTACATATATACAAGCTAAAAATATTAAATACAATTGTTTAGTTATATACATCAAAAAAGATGAATAGTGAACGATATGTATCCAAACTAATAATACTGTCATAAAGATTTTTGTATTTATATTCTTTTTTAAAAATTTAAATCGCAAAATCGTTGGTTATTTAGTCACGTTTTGCCACCAAGCTAGCGATCCAAGGAGTTTGTTTTGTTTGGAGTTTCGTATTTTACAATGTTTCCCCAATATATTTGTCCTTGTCCAGATTTCCTGTATTATGAGGTTGAAAGGCACATGCAAATAAATCACATTATGGAATTAGGTATATCCAAACCTCTCAACTGTCCCTAATTTTGGCTCAAAATGTTGCTCTTCCATTGATAATCCTTCTGCAAAATGGCAATTTTGGAAGAAAATGTGGAGGGTGTCAGATTTCATACCCTTCAGAAAATTCATACTAATGCAAGATCTACTATTCTGTTATCCTTCTAAGTTTGTAAAAGCAACATTTAAAAATTGTCCTTGGCTGGGATTCACTAATCCTCCATGTGAGACTAACTAAGTCTTACACGGAAATTGCATTGTATGAGTATGATGTCAATGAGTCATGCATATTCATGAGGGTGTGCTGAGTCAACTCTAAGGCTAACACGGAGCATGCACAAGTGCAGGGGGCACGTCAGACTGCCGAGCAGTCCAAATATCCACGCCCCTGCAAGTGCCTAAACTGCAAATGTCAACTGAAATGAGCGATTCCGCTCAAATGTCTACATACCCAACACTACACCCCCCCCCACATTCTAAATCCCTGTACAAGTTTAAAATGTAAAATTTTCCTTTTTTTTATCATTCCCGATATAGCTGCCCGTATTTGCACGTGTATGCGTGGGTTTGTCCATTGCTTAGAAGAGGATAATAAACTACTTATATGCAAATTAAGCCAAATAGCAATAGCGTAGTGGTAGAGCCCTCGCACAAAGAGGAGGCATTCTCGGTTTGAGTCCCGCCACTCCCCTTCCTATTTTCTGTATGAAATGTGTGCATAAAAATAATTCCTGACATTTACCTTTTAAATTTCAGTAAAATGCATTGAAATGGCCTATGTGGTAGTGAACGATATTTTTTATATATATATATATATATATATATATATATATATATATATATATATATATATATATATAAAGGTGGAATGGTCATGCATACTGATAAATGCATAAATAATGTGAAGCACTGCTAAGCAAAGTTTACTAGTATTAAGCACAGTGAAGTATAATTGCTTATAGTTTAGCACTGCTTTAACTAGCGCAATACTTTTGCATGGAGCTGCACATCGCGCAAACTAGTGCAACTTCGGGCAATGTCGGGCAATGTAGAGCAACATAGAGCAACGTCGAGCAACATTGGGCAAAGTTAAGCAAAGTCGGCTAAACACAGCCACACCTCCTATCTGGTCTGGCCATTAGTAAAATAAAAAGCAATGACAGGCCTCGAACCTGGGATACTGTGCACCATAATCACTGTATTAAACCACTAAGCCATGCCAGCTTTAAATATGGATGCCTTTCCAACACACTCATATATATATATATATATATATATATATATATATATATATCAATGGAAGTTTACTCATTGCTAAGCAGGTTTGCTCTTAGCTGAGATTTTTCAAAACCGGCCAATCACAAAAAAGTGTAGGAAATGAGGCATATTTAAGCTTCATAGGCGGGAATAATTGCCATAACTGGTTGGAGCTCCCATCTGCAGACAGTATGGCCGGTGTTGGAGAGGGCTCTCATTTTCGAGCGCAACGGTGGGGCATTGAGGAGCCAAAAGTAATGGTTTGGCTCCTCGTCCATCATCATGATGCAAGACTCCTGCAGGGCCAGTTTCAGGGCACTGAGTACAAAGCGGAAGCCTGGAACCATTTAGCACATGATCTCACCAGTGCCACAGGCATCCCTTGGACTGGTGAGCAGGTCAGACACCACTACACAGACCTGAAGAGACGCAAGGAGGACCGACTGAACCCGTGGATACAGGAGGCCCGTGGAATGGAAAATGCCCCACTACTGAGTATGTAGCCATGGAATGAAGTATGTAAGAATTGTTACTGTAGTCTATATTATGGATAGGTATGTCTCAATATCCCTTCATTTATGTTACAGCTGCAGGTGTCTGTGCTGCAAATCAGCAAGCCTATGCAGATAGGTTGCTAAGGCTGTGCCACCAGGCAGGTTAGTAATTATTCTGCATGTGTGGTCATATAAAAGAAGTGAGAGAGCCTGAAAAAGAGTGTTGTAACCCATTAATAAAGGTATAATAAGTGTGGAATAACTTTTCTGCATGTACTGTTATATAAAATAAGTGAGACAGCATGAAAAGGTGTTGTAACCCATTAATAAAGATATAATATGTCTTGAATAAATGACCTCTGCATGCACTGATATATCAAATAAATGAGAGAGCCACTAGAAAAGTGTGTTGCATGTATAATTCCTGGAGTGTGTCCGTGTCACTTTCTTCGATATGTTGTTGTACCCTTGCATTATAGAAGTAGTACTGTTGTATTAAGTGCAGTCAACCTACACATGGGTAAACCCATATAAAGTGGATGGAAGGAGTGCCAGTAGCTGTTAAGCATATATACAGTCCTCAACTGTCGGTTCACGGCCGGCATGTACAGGTTAATATGGCCAATGAGTAGTTTGTTATTGTGTTCCCCAGAAATGTCAGTGTGCTGCTAGAAATGTAGGGGGCTGTCAACATATACCTGATAATGTCACCTGAATACATCCACATATGTAGATACAGAAATATAAATGAAAAATATAAATATGTAGCAGTAACATCTGCATCCAGGACAGTTTGTATGTCAGAAACAGGTCAGGTATATCAAGGACTAGCAAAACCCATTTCACAATTTAACGGACATTGTCTAGTGTAATAATACATGTTTGGGATATATAACTGTAGTCAATATGAATGTAGTGTAAACTATAAGTATATATAAGTTGTTAATGGAGGTATCTTTTTACACCCTACTGTATGTGCATAAACAATGCAATTCCACACCTCAATGGGTATGTCTAATCTCATAACATTTGTTGGGACACATGTCCTATTGGTTTATAAATATCTGCATTTACTTCAATGCATGTGCCCTGTTCACATACCTCAATCTTGGTGGCCTGTTGCCACCAATCAATCCTGCATGCTGTTGGAATGTCCACTGTTGTTCTATATATGCATGTGTTATGCTTGCTGTTCAACTGTTGGAACCCTGGTGTGTTGCGTTAATGGGAATACTACTGTATGCTGTTACAACTAAATTGGAATGCTGTTGGCTATTACTAACCCATATTGTCATTAAATCCTCCTAAACATAGAACGTATGGGAAGGCCGGTCCCAGCGGTCCCACCTGTCCCACCTCAGCTGCGATGGCACCTGGCACCAGCAGTTTTGGTGTCCAGCCCGGGACCTCCTCCTCCATTGGTCCTGTGCCACCTTTGGGTGGAAGTGCTGCAGGGGATGGGGCTCGTTCCCCCATGCAAGCATGGCTGGAGGAGGGCCACCTACCCTCCGAACGGTCCAGGCTGTGGTGCATAGGGAGATCGAGCGTTCAGTCACTAATCCTCTACACCAGCTCGAGGCAAGAGTGGCATGACTTATGGGTGAGCCTGCCCCTCCTACGCAGCCCTCAGCACAGCCACCCTCCGGGCTGTGAAGGTGCAGTGGTGACTGCCCATGGGTGGGGATCTTATTTCCACTGTTGCCATCTGTCGGCTCATGGGCTTGCGATTTCCAAGCACCCTTCCCCTTCAGTGGTGTTCACCCACCTCATGTGTCATACTCCACCCCTGTATGGGTCTTGTTTGTCTTGTCTGTTTACCTCCCCAACCTACCTCCCAAAATATACCTACTTCCCCTACCCCACATTCCACTCTCACCTGAAAAAAAAATGGACAATCTGCTTCCACAAAAAAATTACGAACCATATATAGCTGCCCATTTTGCACACATGTCCGCTGGACACAGAAACTGAAATTTAATTGGCAGTACAACATACTTCGTTGTCCTCACCCCTCTCTCAGGGGTGGAAGGTTTCAAATTTCCCTTCAAATTGCTAGTATATGCACAGATGTTGCTGTTAAAGAAATGGGCAGCTATGGACCTTCCCTACACCCGTACTGCACATCCCGAGCTGTTTTCCCTACTGTCTTTCCCTCTTTGTGCCCCTTTTTCACCACTTTCCTATCTTCCCATTTTCTTTTCTTTCAAAGAAATGAGTGAGGGGTTAGCAAGAGTAAGCACTTTTAAGCAGTAGTTAGCAGGTTTGTGTGAGTGTGCTCCTGTGTGCGCTTGTGTGCTCAGCTAAGCTTAGCTAAGCATCGCGCAAACCCGCTTACAACTGCTTAAAAGTGCCTTAGTCACTCTGTATGTCAGGGTCCTTGTTCTGCTCAGCAGCAAAATAAAATACCTCTGTCAGTCTCGAACCCCGGACCTTGTACACACTAGACTGCATGAAGTACCACTGAGCCATGGTAAACATACAACAAACTGGTGCTGAAATCAATATATCATGCATCAGAATGAGTGAATGTAAAGGACAAATAAGAATGCCATAACACAAATCCTGTTCTGTGGATCTTTACCAGCATTTCTTGTGGAGTTGAATTACACGACTGCGAAAAAAGAACCAGCCATTCTAGCAGGAAATAATGTTACAGCAGCACTTTACACCCCCCACACAGTATCATAGCAGGACAAACACTAGCATATCTGTTTAGGGCAGAGGCCATACTTCCCAACTGTGACTAATTTTCAGGCATGTCCCTGATTCCGAGACAGATTTTAGTGGTGTCCCTCTGAATCCCACTGAAAGTTACTGAAGTTAGGTAGAAAGGTGGTGAATTACACTTAATGAATATTGACAATAAGTAAGAGTTAGACACCGCTTGTACTTCAGGAAATGTGTATTAATCCATATGCTCTGGTTCTCTCAAAGTCTCAACCTAATGTTTCTAATATTGTAAAGGTGTACCTAACTTCGACCTACTTTTCCCTGAGTCTGTTCAAATACGTACCTGAGTGTTTGAGAGGCCTGGCAGAGGCAGAAACACACAGGCATATCAGCTATTCTGCTGTTACACACTGTGCAAATAGCTTTGGAAGGAGTTCCAGAAGCATACCCTTATGTAGGAGTACAACACTGAAATACCAAGTGATGTAGCCATATACTGGTGGCAACCAACTGTGACAATGCTATTGTTCAAGTGCTGAAAAGACCGGGTGTGGTGCACAAAGAATAACAGGCTAACCTCTGGCTACCATCTGGATAGGTCCACAGTTGGGAGCTACGCAGACAGACTACTTGCCTTGGTAAACTAACAGGTACACAGCAACCCTTTAAGTCCAGCAAGATAAAGTTCACACATTAATACATAATGCTCTCTGTCCTACTGCACCCCTACCCAAATGTACAATAAACCTGTGTGTTCAGGGTCTACCAAGGATGTAGGTAGGCATACTCAGTACAGAAATTTGTCCAGTTTTCTTGAGCAGCCTGTGCTAATGTAAACACTAAAAAAGCACAAACTGTTCAAAAGTGAGTAAATAAATATTCACAGTATAACAGTTCACAAACAGTTCATGTGCCAAATGAATACATCTCAATAATTACTTTTGTATGGCAGTTAATTGTATAAGTAGAAAAGAAACTGCATATTCCCATGTATCTTGTGTTAGCATTTGTAGGAGTGAGTACAATTCTACACTGACAACTGTGTAGTGGAAGTGGCAACATTCAGGTCTGAGTACAACATTTATATCACTGGCTATACCCCTAGCTTCAGATATAAGAACTATACCAACCTTCTGACTTACACAACGGTGTCCACAGCAAACAAGCATGGGCCCCACTTTGGAAAGCTGAAAGGGCTACGCTTACCTGACATAGCAATTTATAGCATTGGGTTGCTATGATGGTGAGTACTGAAATTACCACACAGCAGGCTGCATGCAATTACCAAATGGTGGCCACCAA